>NC_056734.1:956299417-956374417 GCF_019279795.1 Protopterus annectens | reverse complement strand
CAAAGTAGCACTGTGTCATCTGTGTAAAAAAGAGGGAGAGCTGAAGTAAATCAAGGGAAATTTATTAATAAATATGGAGAAAAGTACAGGAGCAAGTACAGAACCTTAAGAAGCTCCTTTTGGAAGGCTATCTGAGAAGTGGCAATTGGTGAAGAAGTTTTGAAACAAAGCCTGGGATTAAAGTGGTCATTGAGGTCTAAGGCTTTTGAAAGATGGATAAAGATGACACAAGTCAGCTGGCCTTTCTCCACAGCTAGCAATATTCATTGGCTAAGGTCCATAGTGCTGTGCTGTGAGTGTGCTGCAACTGGATCAGAACCCATGTTGTTTATGGGAAAGTAGATTGTAAGTAGTGATGCAATGGATGAGTTGAATCATTAATTTTGTAAATCCGTTTGCCTGGAAGGACAGAAATTGGTATGTAATGAGAAGTACTGGCGGCTGGTGGCATTGGCTCGCTTTGCTGGCTTCCCTTCAGAGAGACATTCAGATAGTTTTAGAAATGCCTCTTGGCTGTCTGTATTGGTGTCTGCTTTTAGTTTACAAAAGAAATGCAGACCAAATAGTATCTCTCAAAAGAATGGCCACCAAAGCCAGACATTATCTCGCTCTGGGACAGTAAAATGTCAAGAGGCATAAAGTTAATAAACACAGAGGATATTATAAATAACTTAATATTTACAAATTACATTCTTCTCCCAAAACATACTGGCAAAGAAAACAAGTCTGGGAGTCCCCAGGCTTAAACACTAATAAAATTTGCCTCAAAGAGTTACGTGTTAACTCCAGCTGGTATCAGTCCACAGCAGAAAACAAAAACATATCAAGTTCTCTCTCTCTCTTTTGTAACAGGCATATACTTGTGTAGAGGTTCATTCAGTCATTCAGTCAGTCATTTTTCTGTAGAATTTTGAGTAGTTCTAGCAATATCATCTGAACTGCTCAGGTAACAACTTTACAGATGAACTCTGAGAAACAGCCTGTCTTGAATATGAGTGAGAACTGTTATACAGTTACACTCTGGTAAAGGAATTGAAGCTGTGATATATCATCTTACTGATTTCAGAACCCTGATCAAACACAGAGGTGAAAGAAGGATCTTTATAGGGAAAAACTGTGTTGGGTTGGGACGGTGGCTTAATGGCTAAGGTGTTTGCCTTATAAACACAAGGTGCAGGGTTTGAGTCTCACAAGGGATAATTGGCTAGGCTTAAAATGGCTCGCAAGGGCAGCTAGCTTAATACTAAATTATAAACTATGAACTAAAAGAGATTGGCCTAGGATGAAACCAACCAAGTTCTATCCTACAATTAAATGGACCTCTGTCCCCTCAGGACAGACCACTGTGAATTTGCATGAATTCCAGTTTTCAGGATTCCCCAGAGAGAATTATCACCCTAAAGATCTGGATACAAAGATTTTTCTTTTTACTTTTTTGGACTTTCAGTGCTTTCTGACTAATGTAAGTTTTTTTATCTTGACAATGCTGTAAATTACTTTTCATTAGCATCTACTCACCAAGTTACATTAACTTATGTTACTAGTGTAATACATTCTGTTTTTATGTGGGTGGTTAACACTAGCTCCACTGGATATTATTGCAGTTTTAACTACGGATGGGTGATTAACACTAGCTCCTCCAATGTGTGGTTGGCTAACAATAGCTCCAGTGGATATTATAGCAGTGGTGACTACGGATGGATGATTAACACTAGTGCCACCAATGTGCGGTTGGCTAACAATAGCTCCAGTGGATATTATAGCAGTGGTAACTAAAGATGGGTGATTAACACTAGCACTACCAATGTGTGGTTGGCTAACAATAGCTCCAGACCAATGGATATTATAGCAGTGTTAACTAAGGATGGGTGATTAACACTAGCTCCACCAATGTGTGGTTGACTAACAATAGCTCAGTGGATATTATAGCAGTGGTAACTACAGATGGGTGATTGCTGTCTCTTCTCTCCTTCACTTTACAGGTAGTTTGAATTATTACTCACCCCTATGAGGCCTTCACTGATAGATTTCCACTGATTGCTTCTCTAGTTTCACTGGTTTCTTTGCATTCCACCGGTTTACACCCCTTGAGCTCTCCCCCTCCCCCAATACTAAGTCTATATTAGAATTCTGCTGAGCATGGAGCCATCTTTAAATTACTAGTCTCTCATCAGGACAAAAGTGCTCTTCAGCAACTGAATTCTGCTTTCTGGTAAGCCATTAGACCTCAGGAATTTGTTAAAAGTGTTGTTTTTAACTAATTATTTGGATCTATACAACTAGTATTCATTTTTCTGATTCTTGACTACTGATCTGCTTATTTGTTTAATTAACTGGTTGAATCTGACATTCAGCAACAGTGTTTTACTGACACTACCACTGCAGCTATGCTGTCTCTATGCAACTATGATGTACTAAAACTGCTGTTATAACTCTATTGTAAATCTAATTGACTTAGTGTTGGAGTTAGAAACAGTATTTACTGATTTAGCACTGCAGTTGTGTCTCTGCTGCTGTTTCAGCTGTGCTGTTAAGTGTTCATTTTACTTTTTCTTGTATGCACAGGATAATTGGCTGATAAATGTATTGTGCATGATTTATTAACCTGTTTCCAAGCTAAGTTATGGCACTGTGATGTGGTAACTGTTGAAGCACTCTCAAACTGTAACAGTAGCATCTATTCTCCTGCTCTATCCACACTATCCTCAGACTTGTATTTTTTACACCCTCCTATCTCCTCTTCCTTCCTTTAACCTATCTTTGTCTCATTCTACTAGCTTCATCCTCTCTTTTTTTTCTCTCTCTTCAGAGCACACTCAAGCAACTCTGTAGTCTGTGGCTACCAGCCCACCCATACAGTCTAAGAAGAATCAGTACTGCAAAACTAAACAAGGATATACATTTTGAGTCTCAAGAGCAGGGTCAGTCCACCCAAGCATTCTACTTGTATGTCTTATGAGAGTGAAGCTATAACATTAGCAGTTATCCTTAGTAGTTCTCAGCGTGCAAATAAAACTGACTGTTGTAGCCTTCTGCCCCCCCCCCCAGCTAGTGCAGTAATCCTAACTGTTCAATAGACAGCATAAATTTAATTCAGATTTCTGTGATTAAATTAACCATCGCGCAGCACTCTTAGTGCTTTCTGCCTTAGTTTGTATTCACTTGAGCTCCACCTGTTTATTTGCATCTTTATACATTCCCCTTCATTGCTAATGTATCTCCCTACTCATATCTGTGCACAAACTGGCTACTAATAAGCAAGTCAATGTGAAGACACACTCCCAACCTTAATAAACTTTGCTGTCTCTTCTCTCCTTCACTTTACAGGTAGAGTTTGAATTATTACTCACCATCTCTGAGGTCTTCGGTGATAGATTTCCACTGATTGCCTCTCTGCTTTCGCTGGTTTATTTGCATTCCACCTGGTTTACACCCCTTGTGTTATCCCCCTCTCCCAATACTAAGTCTATATTAGAATCCTGCTGAGTATGGAGCCATCTTTGAATTACTAGTCTCCCACCAGGACACAAGTGCTCCTCAGCAATTGAATTCTGCTTGCTGGTAAGCCATTAGACCTCAGGAATTTGTTTAAAGTGTTCAGATTTGTAACGCTTACTTTTTGCTACCCATTACTCTTGTCTTGGAGGGCTCTGCCCCACTCCTTTCGCCCTCACTAATGTTCAGGCTCTCTCCACTCCCCTGCCCTGCCCCCAATTCCCTCCCGCACCCACTACCTCTAAATTTATAGTAATCGCACCCACACCCACAGCTCAACCTCACATCACCTCCACCAATCACAGCTCCTCAAGTCAGATCGCATTATACCACACCCACTTGCTGCACCACAAAATACTTCCAACCACTCTCATTCCCGCTAGGCATTATTACATCACCCCACACTACTTACCCATCTACATATAGTGCAATCCTATAATTCCTATCCACACCTCCACCTAGAGCCAACTTAAACTTTAAAACCATGACTATCACACAACTAAGTCTAGTCTGTCTTCTCATAATTCTTTATAACTCCGCAAGTTATCACTCTAGCAATATCCCTAAACTTAGTAGCACAACATTATATTATGCACACTCATATACAGGCACCACACATTATTATAATATCTGCCCACAATTGTGCAAGAACTACATAACAGACCAGTTCAGAACTAAACACATATGCTCTCATTCCTACTCCAAAAAAACACAAAACTTTCTCACACTCATCACCAAACTCCAGCATCTGTATCACAATTTTAACACCAGGCTCACCATAAGTGGGAGCATCCACCCCAACCCAGGCCCAAATCCATCCTGTCCAACACAAACTGCTCCAACACAATTGTCAGAACATAATACCCCCACTATCTTCATCCCTGGGCAAATCAACAACAGCAGCAAAACCAACCACCTTTTAATGCTAAATATTAATATTAGAAGTAGCAAAAATAAAATACCTGAACTCCAGGCCATAATAGCACACTACTCCCCAGACATAGTTGCTTTAACAGAAACCAGGCTAAATAAAAACATAGCTAACTCAGAAGTTCTCCCTACCAACTACAATATCATTAAACAAGACAGACCACTTCGTAAAGGGGGTGAAACCGCCTTACTGTATATAAGTCCAACTTAACTTTACGTCAAATACCAAACTCCTACCCCTCCCCCAATAATTGGGACATACTTATCTCACAACTTCAACTTCACCCTAAAATGGTCATCCCCACAATTGTGATCTATATTCCACCTGGTAATACACCTGCTAGCCTTGAAGACTTCTTATCCTGGTGTTCTTCCACATACTCACAAGAAACCCTTATTCTGAGGGATTTCAACCTAGATTGGTTCACCTGTATATCAGAACCACCAAGTAATCTAATAAATCTCCATGGCTACCAGCAGCTAGTCCACATTCCAACTAGATGTGACAAAAAATCTAAAAAGGAATCCATCCTTGACTGGGTCCTAACAACACCACACAGGCAGTCTCCCAGGCACCTCAAGTGACCACAACATAATATACCTTATATGTAGTAGAACAAGCATATGCAAAACCACCAACTATAAATCCACTAGAAACACAAAAAATTTCTCTCCTGAGGTCCTCAATACTTTACTCTGTAACTGTGACTGGACCCCCCTAACCCCCCCCCCACTTGACCAGGCTTTAGCATATTTCAACAAAACATTTCTACAACACCTAGACACTGTCATTCCATTGCGCAATATCATGGTTAGAACTTCTACAAACCCCTGGCTCAGTAAAGAAACCAAACAAATCCTCAAGTCCAGAGACACTGCCTGACTTTACTATAAAAAAAAAAGTAACACAAAGCCTAACTAAGTACCAAGAAGTGTGCAACCATGCAAAAATGCATTAGGCTGAAAAAAAATCCTACTACACGACATTACAAACTAAATACCAACACAACCCCCCAAAATTTTGGAAAAATGTAAACCATCTACTAAAAGCCACCCAAAAGGCTACCCCCAAACCAACTACGCTTGATGCTAAAGTTCCCATTGAAACACAATTCAACTCCCACTTTGTGAACTAAATTCTATCCTTAGTATCACAGGACAGTTCCAACCTCACTATCCCCACCAACACAAATAACACTAATACAAGCTTTACCCTCAAAACAGTTTCCACCACTTCAATCAAAAGCATGATCTCCAAACTAAAAACCTCATCAACAGCAGCCGACCTACTCCCCAGCTATTTCTTGAAACTCACAGCAGATGCTATTTCTGTCCCAATCTCCATTGTAAATAAACAGCTCAGTTGTTGAAAACTATGTCCCCACACTCTGGAAAATATCCTATGTTACACCCATACATAAAGGCGGGACCTCCACTGAACTTAATAACTGCAGACCCATTGCTATACTCTCCCCCCGGCCAAAATCCAAGAAAAATGCATCCATACCCAGGTGCTAAAATATCTTCTGGACAGCAACATCCTGTCACCTACTCAAAGGGGTTTCAGACCTGTCCATAGTACCACTACAGCCCTCCTCTGCTTCACAGACACAGTAAACCATCTCAAAAACAAAGGCCTGCAGGTGTCAAATCTTTTTTTGGATATGTCCAAAGCATTTGACACAGTCTCACACCAAATCCTGCTAAACAAACTAAACCAATATCACCTATCAAATTCCACTCTTACCTGGTTCCAAAGCTACTTAACTGACAACTGTCAACTGACAACTGTGAACTGGGAAAATTTTCTCTCTCTCTCTCTCTCTCTCTCTCTCTCTCTCTCTCTCTCTCCTCAGCTGCCCATAACTATAGGAGTCCTACAGGATTCTATCTTAGGACCACTACATTTCACAATCTTCACAAATGACCTTCATACCTCCACACAGCATGCATCTATCATTCAGTATGCAGATGATACTACCGTAATCTGTGCTGCACAAAACATTCCCACCCTCCTGCAACCAACTCAACTAGCATTCTCTGACATTGAAAACTACCTTACCAAAGCCAAACTTATCCTCAGTCCAAAGAAAACTCAGCTTATGATTATAACCAGTTCTAACAACACTAATAACAGTCAATTCACTATCTACTCCCCAAATGCTACTCCAATCACTCCAGTGGCACAGGCTAAGCTATTGGGAATAACCATAGACTCCCACCTAAAATTTGATAGTCATGTCAACTTAACTATTCAAAAAGTACATGCCAAACTGGGATCACTCTACCATATCAAACCATTTCTTACCAACAATACAAGATTAGCCATTGCTTGCTCCCAATTTCTATCCACCCTACTCTATGCATCTCCCATTCTAACTAATCTCAACTAAGCAAAATGGAAGCCTGCTATAACAGAATTGCGCGCTTTGCTGCAAATTGCTCATATAGAACTCATCACTGTAGTGCTTTGAGACAGCTCCACTGGCTTGAACAGTCCAACCTCCTAACCTACAATCACCTCTGACTCTGTCATTCTATCTATTACCTCCCCAATAAGTGTCATGCCCTCAAAAACCTAGTACAACATCACTCCACCAAAAGGCCTCTTAGATCATCAAGCAAACTACTACTAGAAGTCACCAACAGCTACAATACCTTTGTAGACACACTATATTGGCTAAAAAATGGAACTCTGTCAACACTAGCATACAAAACACATCATCTGAAGCCTCCTTTAAAAACCTCATTAGGCAACATCTCAAGCAAAGTTGGCAGCGCCATGACTGCTCTCCAGACTAGGGAGAGCGGACAAGGTACACATACTAAACCTAGAGTACTTGATAATAGTTCTCACTCTTACTCACAAACCCTATCTAATGTACAGTGTATGTACTGTACCTGTGTACTATGTATGTATTCTATCTAAGTTCCAAATTTCAGCTGTACACCACAAATCTATTAATTACCTTTATTTTTCAATTAATATTTTCTTGTTTGTTCTCCCCACTGTAACTGTTGATGTGCTGCATACCACTGTAAAAACATGTCTATTATAATTTGTGTGTATACTGACCATATGCAAATATCTAAATGTATCTGTAATGTTTCTATGTGGAGCTTTTCTCCATTGACCTCTGCTGAAAAAGGGCCTTTTTGGCTCAGCCAGACACCCCCAGTTAACAAATGTAAAATAAAATAAATAAAATAAAATAATTAACACTAGCTCCACCAATGTGTTGTTGGCTAACAATAGCTCCAGTGGATATTATAGCAGTGGTAACTACGGATGATGATTAACACTAGCTCCACCAATCTGTGGGTGGTTAACACTAGGTCCAGTGGATATTATGAGTGGTAACTACGGATAGTTGAATAACACTGGCTCCACCAATGGGTGGGTGGTTAACACTGGCTCCACCAATCTGTGGGTGGTTTAGCTCCATTGCTTATTATGGAAGTTGTTTGCAAGTGTGGGTGGTTAGTATTAGCTCCACTGGATATTATGGGAATGGTGTCTATGGGAGGATAACAATAGCTTCATAAGTATTATGGAAGTATTAGTAAACATATAAAAGTGGTTGAAAATGCCCAAAAGTTACTAATAACCTGTAGAAAGGCACCAGAAACCAGCTGGTTCACTCAACAGAAGTTTAATCCAAAGTGCACATGAACACAGTGATTTAAAAGCACAAAGCACCTCAAGCACATAAACGTTGTAAAAACAGTTCCGTTTTCATTTTACAAACTTCATCAGTAGGCATGTACTGCCCCAAACGCCATGTTAAATACATTTTCAAATGGAAATTAACCAACAAGAAGCATTGATCAATTAAACAATTAACAATGAAGGCTCCATTTAAATTAATTAAAATACAGAATGTGTGAGATGAATGTATTAAAACCTACAACATGAATTCAGTCTTAAAACTTTTGTAATGTAAAATGCATTAAGTAGGGTGTATTGTGTGAATTTTCCACATAAAATACTCATGTTATAAAACAATAAATATTTTTTAAAAAAATTTTTTATAAAAAACATAAAACCATGTAAAAAATGGTAAAATAAGGTAGCATGAAATAGCACCATCTAGTGGAAGAAACAAGAATGATTACATAAATAAATAAACTGACTAAATAAATATTTATATAAATGTTGTTTTATAATTAAGTTAATGTAATTGTCGTTATACTGTTGTGGTTTATAATTTAGCAGACCTGAGTTTCAGAACTGGCTTTAAAGATACCATGTCATTTAGCCTTGGATGGTTACTGGCATCCAACACCCATTGCCAGTGTAACTCCCTGTATTCAAGCCGGGTCTCCCAGGGTCCTCCCCTGGGGTCAGTGGGTACAACTTCTATCACAAATAATTTAAGCTCGGCACTTGCACATACTTGTGAGTGTTTGAACAGAGCATTGTTATAAATTTTCCTTCTAGTATCATGCCAATGCTCATATATTCTTTGTTTTAACTTTCTCTCTGTCTTACCCACATAAAAAGAATCACATAATCCACACAGAGCAATATAAACAATGCCTGTGGTACTGTAATTTGCAAACCCTTTAGTCACAATATGTTTGTTTCTACATTTTAAAAACAGGACCTCTCCTTTCCAGATCTTACAACATTGAGGGCAGTTTCCACACTTGTGTGTTCCTTATTTGCTACTCGAACAAGTGCCATAGTTTTGGTTGTATGAACCTCCTTCTAGTATATTTTTGATGTTACGACCTTTTTTATACACATATTTAAGTGGTTTCTCAAATATACAGTTTAAATCTTACAAAGCCTTTCACTCTTGATCCTAAACGGTGAACAGATTTCTACGTGTAGTCGGTGGTGGAGCTAGCTCTAAAAAGAGCTGTTTTAGCCCTGTGGGCAGCTGGAGCTCTATATAGAGCTGTTACAGATCTCTATGAGCTCTGAGAAGAGCTGTTTTGTGTTTAGAATGCCCTTTTGGGCAGATGCGGTAGTTCTAAAAAGAACTGTTTTGTTTGGTTCACTGAAGCTGTGTCTGTGCCTCCGGCTGGTCTTACCGAAGCTGATACAGATTTCTGTGAGCTCTGAGAAGGGCCGATTTGTGTTTTGAATGCCTGTTCAGGTGTTGGTGGTAGCTCTAATAAGACCTTTTTTTTTTATTCTTCAATGTGTCTCTGGTTGCTTTTGCAGATCTCTGTGAGCTCTGAGAAGAGCTGTTTGGTGTACTGTGAGCTCTGAGAAGAGCTGTTTGGTGTAAGGTGCAGATCCACGTGAGCTCTGAAAAGAGCTGTTTTGTGTATGGACACAATGGGCTTTGGGAAGAGCTGCTGCTGTTGTGTCCTTTGGTGTTCCGCGGTGGTGTAGATCTCCATTGTCCTTGTTGAACAGATCTTCGGTTCTTTTGCTATGTGTGAGTCCTAAAAAGGACTATTTGTGCGCTCCCCATGCGCTGGTCAGAATGACCTGAGAGCTGTTGCTGTGCTGCTTTTATGCTCCTGTGGAGGGGGCGTGGTTGAGAGATGTCCAATGAGAAGTGACTAGTTGGGGGTGTGGCCTTAGTAGGCCTACAAGGTGAAGACGGACCTGGTTGGAAGCCTCTCATTCCTCTTATTTAGTTCCTTTTTATTAACCAGCTACTTGTTCATATGTGCCATTCCTAACCTCTAGCAATGCGTTGGAGCCTTTTGCTTTGTCACGATTATACCTATGTTTGAAAAAACTGTACTAAAACTTAAATTTAAATGTAAATGTAACCAAAAAATAAAAAATAATAAAAAATAAAAAATAAAAATAAAAATAAAAAATTAAAATTAAATTTAAAATTAAAATTGAACTGTAAAACTCTGGGGTTACTCACTATAGTTCTAAATTTAGACTTGCCACTACCATCTGTAAAACAATTGACTCCAAAGAAATCTTAGGGTGCAACGATCCAACCAAAAACAGCACAGTGTCCCAAAGATATAGCCACAATCCACACAATATTCTATATTGTAAAAGCAAGTTTTTATTGTAAAAAAGAACTTTTAAACGATTTGGTTAAGCGCTTTCATGTATAACAATACACTTCATCAGAACAAAGTAAAATGATAAGAAAACAGTTTAAATAGTGAAATAACTGCCAAAATTTCATCCTAACTGAATACGATGATGTGAATCACCCTTCCCATTTAAAGTGACAACGTCTAATTGTCCAAACAAACTCGTTGCACTTTGAAACCTTTCATACACAAAAACTACCCTTACATACTATGCTTTGAATGAATAAATTAAAATGTATACTAAAAATATTTAATTACATATATTGTAAGTGTATAATACATCAATAAAAAAATTGTCATTAATCACAACAGTTATATATATAAAATTGATCATGCTGTAATGCCATTACTATACTTATTAATTCTAAAATACTGTACTCAATTAAATTCAAATAGCCATTGATACTGAATATAACCTATATACAAAAAGTAATAATAAAAAAAAATTTAAACAGGGAAAACCAATATATATATATATATATTTTTTATGAGTAGTATGAATACTTAAAATACTGTACATCCTGAGACAGTTGCCAACCTCCTGGTGTAATTGAATTGTGTGAACTGTCCACTTTTTGTATATATTTTCTATGTGTTTTTTTTACAAGTTTTTTACAAGTGGCTTAGTGGGGATCATCTCATTTGGACCTGGAAAACATGCTGCGTTCAACCTAAGTTGCCATTTAATTTCCTTCTCACCCACGCAACTTTTTATGTCGCCACCTCTTGGGTTAACCCTTACAGTTTCCAAAATTGCAAACTTAAACTTCTCACAGGTTTTACTACTAACAATGTGACGAAACAAAGCATTTTTCTCATCTTTTTTCTTTATACAATATAAATGATCGTAAATCCTGTTCTTCAACTGCCTGACGGTTTTCCCGACATAAAAACATGAACATGAACAACACATTGCTAAATAAACCAAGTGTCGAGACTGACAGTTCCCATTGGCAAACCAAATTTTGTTCCTATTAACATTTTTAAGTGTGCAACAGTTTTCCTCAAAAATAAAAATACATTGCGAACAACTTCCACATTTCTTTGTTCCCTTGTTTTTGTTGAACATATTTGAAAATTGCCTACTGGACTTCAGTTCAATAAGCCTTTTTATATTACACCCAGTTTTGTACACAAATGTGGGCCTGTCACAAACATATTCTTTGATACCCTCATCACTGGTGATTATATTCCAATTGGAACTGATTATTTCTTTAACTTTGCCAACATGTTTCCCATATTTCAAAATAAAAGATTTTGAATATCGTCCTTCACTTTTGTTTTTCTCAGTTGTATCACTTGAATTATTCATCTCATTTAAGATGTTACTTGAAGAAGATAAGGTTGACCTTTTCCCTAATAGGGGTGGGTATTTCTTACCCCATTCTTGGACTACATACTGTGTCACATCATTAATCATATGTAGTGGGTATCCTTTTTCCCTAAACATTTTCCCAATAAATTCCATTTCAATTTTCATTTCCCTTTCCACAGATGTCATTCTGGCAGCCCGAATGCACTGCCCCTTCAATATACTATGTTTCTGTGCATATGGGTGTGTACTGCTGAAATCAAGATACCCATTACTAAATGTGTCTTTTCTGTAAATACGGGACTGAAAGGACAACCCATCATTATATATAAATACATCCAAGTAGTTAATACCCACCCTGTTATGTTGATCTACAAATTCTAAATAGGAAGTTATCTGATTTATGTAGTCAATAAAATGTGTAAGTTGTATAGAATCACCCTTCCACAAAATGAATAAATCATCCAAATATCGAACGTAACAGGAAATATGTTCCATCCATTCTGTATTTAAAACAAACTCTTCTTCCCTTTCTAGAAGTACTAAGTTGGCATATATGAGGGCAGAAGCTGCCCCCATTGCCACACCTGAGATTTGTCTGTAGTACTCGCCTTCATAATAGATGAAATTGTTGTCGAGAATGATTTCAATGAATTCTGTTGTGAGCTGAATCTTCTCCCAACTGAATCCACTGTGTTTCCTCAAACAACTGGTGAATCTACGTAACCCATCTTCCTTGGGAATACAAGAAAAAAGATCTTTAATATCGACTGTGACAAAGATCATATCAGAACACCATAGGTCCTTAGTAAAAATGCCCAAGAATTCCCATGAATCCTTTATGATGTGTTTTGTCCCATCCACAATGTGTTTCAGCCAACAGTCAATGACTCTTCCAAAATTGAAAGTCTTGCTGTGGCTGCCCGCAATAATGGGTCTAAAAGGCGGGTTTGCCACATCTTTGTGGACTTTTGGAATACCAAAAATGGTGGCTAGTTCTGGAAAATCAACCTTCAAAAATTTGTATAAATCCTCATCAATTCTGTCATCCAATAGGAATTCTTCCAGGTAAAGATCTATTCTGTGGTGGGCTCTGTTAATTTGATTGAGACTGGAAACCTCATATTGGGTGGAATTGTTTAATATGTCAAATATCTTCGCTGTGTAAGCGTTCTGATCATATAACACAATACCACCCCCCTTGTCTGCTGACATGATCCTGATGTTGTGTTCACACTAGGTGTCCAGAACTTTCCCCAGTCCTCTGTCTTGTGTAACATTTGTAGAGTTGTTTCTCATCTGGTTATACAAAACATATAAATGTTTGTTAACCACGTTCTCAAAGGATGCTAACGTCTTGTGCATAGGTGGTGTGAAGGTACTTCTTTTTTTGAGTTTGTTAATAGTAGAAGGTTGGGAGGAATTATCATGAAAAAATACACCCAGATTTAATTTCCTAAGAAATAGCTTAAATTCAACTAATGTATCTACCAAATCAAAAGATTTACAGGGTATATATTTCATCCCTTTAGTAAATATAGAAAAATTTTCTTTTTTAGCTGGGAATGAGGTGTAATTATATACTTTTATATCTCCATTAATATTCACTATATTGTGAATTACATCTTCCGGGGAATGACTTGTTGTATCCAGAATTGAATCGGTACTTTTTATTCCCTGTAATGATACCATTGTTTCTTTGTACCCTGTTTCATTCCTGGCTCTTGCCATCTGTTGCCCCTCCTTCCCTCTTGAAATAAAAAATCTTCACCATTTAAAACACTGTTACAACCTTCACCATTGAAACCTTGACTATTTACATTATTGTATCCCATACTGTTCCTGTTCCATTTATACACAGTCCCATTCTCATATTGTTTTAAATCCCTAAAGAATTTCTTACATTTCCTTTCAAAACTTTTTTTACCATTACTTTCAGCATATTCAAACTGTTTTACATAAAGCTTTTCCCACTGGGGAAATATTAAATCACTAGTGATGAATTGACTAATCTTATCTGCCTCTTCCATTAACACACTGAGTTTACAATCATTACAAGATAAAACAAATTCCATGAATTGTTTACCAAAACTGTTAAACATGTCTTCACATTTTTTAACATTTTCGACACTCAAATCAATCCCCATGGGTTGTTTGAAAAAATGAAGACCCATGGGAATTATGTTGCATTCAAAACATTTGCGTAAATACATGTTATCTATTTGCAAGTTCTTAATTTTATTAAGCTTGTTCCCAAGATTAAAAATCTTGTCCTTCAGGGTGTAATTAACCCTGTCATTTTTACTGTGTTCGTTTTGGGTTTTACCCCCACAAGAAAAGTCATGTGGTACATTTAAAAACTTATTCCTATTTAGAATTTGTAGAGCAACATAACAGGGTGGGTATTAACTACTTGGATGTATTTATATATAATGATGGGTTGTCCTTTCAGTCCCGTATTTACAGAAAAGACACATTTAGTAATGGGTATCTTGATTTCAGCAGTACACACTCATATGCACAGAAACGTAGTATATTGAAGGGGCAGTGCATTCGGGCTGCCAGAATGACATCTGTGGAAAGGGAAATGAAAATTGAAATGGAATTTATTGGGAAAATGTTTAGGGAAAAAGGATACCCACTACATATGATTAATGATGTGACACAGTATGTAGTCCAAGAATGGGGTAAGAAATATCCACCCCTATTAGGGAAAGGGTCAACCTTATCTTCTTCAAGTAACATCTTAAATGAGATGAATAATTCAAGTGATACAACTGAGAAAAACAAAAGTGAAGGACGATATTCAAAATCTTTTATTTTGAAATATGGGAAACATGTTGGCAAGGTTAAAGAAATAATCAGTTCCAATTGGAATATAATCACCAGTGATGAGGGTATCAAAGAATATGTTTGTGACAGGCCCACATTTGTGTACAAAACTGGGTGTAATATAAAAAGGCTTATTGAACTGAAGTCCAGTAGGCAATTTTCAAATATGTTCAACAAAAACAGGGGAACAAAGAAATGTGGAAGTTGTTCGCAATGTGTTTTTATTTTTGAGGAAAACTGTTGCACACTTAAAAATGTTAATAGGAACAAAATTTGGTTTGCCAATGGGAACTGTCAGTCTCGACACTTGGTTTATTTAGCAATGTGTTGTTCATGTTCATGTTTTTATGTCGGGAAAACCGACAGGCAGTTGAAGAACAGGATTTACGATCATTTATATTGTATAAAGAAAAAAGATGAGAACAATGCTTTGTTTCGTCACATTGTTAGTAGTAAAACCTGTGAGAAGTTTAAGTTTGCAATTTTGGAAACTGTAAGGGTTAACCCAAGAGGTGGCGACATAAAAAGTTGCGTGGGTGAGAAGGAAATTAAATGGCAACTTAGGTTGAACGCAGCATGTTTTCCAGGTCTAAATGAGATGACCCCATTAAGCCACTTGTAAAAAACTTGTAAAAAAAACACATAGAAAATATATACAAAAAGTGGACAGTTCACACAATTCAATTACACCAGGAGGTTGGCAACTGTCTCAGGATGTACAGTATTTTAAGTATTCATACTACTCATAAAATATATATATATATTGGTTTTCCCTGTTTAAAATTTTTTTTATTATTACTTTTTGTATATAGGTTATATTCAGTATCAATGGCTATTTGAATTTAATTGAGTACAGTATTTTAGAATTAATAAGTATAGTAATGGCATTACAGCATGATCAATTTTATATATATAACTGTTGTGATTAATGACAATTTTTTATTGATGTATTATACACTTACAATATATGTAATTAAATATTTTTAGTATACATTTTAATTTATTCATTCAAAGCATAGTATGTAAGGGTAGTTTTTGTGTATGAAAGGTTTCAAAGTGCAACGAGTTTGTTTGGACAATTAGACGTTGTCACTTTAAATGGGAAGGGTGATTCACATCATCGTATTCAATTAGGATGAAATTTTGGCGGTTATTTCACTATTTAAACTGTTTTCTTATCATTTTACTTTGTTCTGATGAAGTGTATTGCTATACATGAAAGCGCTTAACCAAATCGTTTAAAAGTTCTTTTTTACAATAAAAACTTGCTTTTACAATATAGAATATTGTGTGGATCGTGGCTATATCTTTGGGACACTGTGCTGTTTTTGGTTGGATCTGTAAAACAATGGAAGCAAGCTTGGTTCTGAGAAAGATTCTGAGATGTCCGGTGCTTTCGGGGCAGATAGGGAGGTAGCCTGTCTGCCGCTCCTTCATCAGGGAGAGTGTACATTAGGTAGTAATCTGATAACATGGAAAACCTGTTCCATTCATTATTTATTACCCTTTTCACTAAATTAGTTTCACCGCTATAAGTAATGACTAGGGCAGATGGAAATTTTCCCCGGTCACCATCACCATTAAATGTGGCCATATCCAAAGAAGGTAGAGTTTTACCCAAGATGGGAGCAAATCTGTGAGCCCTGGCCTCTATGACTTCTGTGTAAACTTCAGATAACAAATCACCAGGATAACTTCTAGACTTAAACATTTCCATAACGTATTTACACTCGTTCTGAAAATCCTGATCATCAGAGGTCATTCTACTAGCCCTCACCAATTGACTTTTTATTACCCCTCTTTTCTGGTGTGGGGGGTGGGTGCTAGTGTAATGTAAATAGGAATTAGAAAACATCTGTTTCCTATGTATCCTAGATTTTAAAAAATTGCCAAACCTCTGTGTATTGACGTCCAAGTATGGATGTCTACTGCTTGCACGGGTGCAACAGGAACCATGGATGCACGGCAACACAACCCAGGGGTTGAAGGAGAAGTACGCCTGGGTAATACCAATCATATAGGTACTAAAAGACTTTTTAAAGACATTATGGACTTATAAATTGATTTTACTGTAAAGCACAAGTTAATACAAGTAATGACTCTTATGCTACTATGCTTTTTAACTTGGACAATTTATTATATAAATACAAGACTTGGGAGATGGATAATGCCTATTTAAAGCACCATCTACATTTAAATATTGTTCCCAATGGCTTAAGTGTATGTAAGTACCCTAATAATGTGAAAGAAGGGTCACAGTTTCATCAGGATTTGTTAAAGGCTTTTGATAGATGTGATGCTGATATAATGAAAGTCATCATTAGAAACAGTGAGGCTGAGATGGAATGTATTTTTAATCAGCTTGAAACCACCAATAACAAAATTTTGAATGACTTTTTTTTCAGCATAGATACTGAAAAGGAGAAATATTTTAATATGTTGAATAACATTGAATTAAAGTGTAAAAAGATACAAGAGAGGAAAATTAAGAACATATTAAACATATTGTGGCTAAAGGGTTTGCAAATTGCAGTACCACAGGTGTTGTTTATATTGCCCTGTGCAGATTATGTGATTCTTTTTATGTGGGTAAGACAGAGAGAAAGTTAAAACAAAGAATATATGAGCATGGGTATGATATAAGAGAGAAAAATTGTAACAATGCCCTGTTCAAACACTCACAAGTATGTGCAAATGCTGAGTTTAAATTCTTTGTGATATTACAGGGACCCTGGGAGACCTGGCTGGAATACAGGGAGTTACACTGGCAATTGGTATTGGATGCCAGTAACCATCCAGGGTTAAATGACATGGTATCTTTAAAGCCAGTTCTGAAACTCAGATCTGTCAAATTATAAACCACAACAGTATAACGACAATTACAATAAATTAATTATAGAACAACATTTATATAAATATTTATATATTTTATATAGTCAGTTTATTTATGTAATCATTCTTGCTTCTTCCATTAGATGGTGTTATTTCATGCTACCTTATTTTACCATTTTTTAAATGGTTTTATGTTTTTTATAAAACATTTTTTATAAAATATTATAGCAATAACCCATGCCTGGGTGTGGGTAATGCTGGATTTACCCACGGTTGATGTGGTTTGGTCACGAGGGCGAAGCCTGAGTGGCCAAACAAAGCCAGCTGTGGGTAAATCCAGCATTACCCACACCCAGAAGTGGGTTATTGCTATTATACAATGACATTATTTAAGAAAAAAAATAATTACTTTTCTTAAATAATGGCATTATATAATGCCTCCTTGCTGCCCTTCCGCAGCTGTCTTGTATTCTGCGGCAGTTCTGATGTACAGAGCATGCATACGCCTACGCAGTACATCAGAGCTGTGGGCAAAAGCAATGGAGAAAGCAAGATCTCCGTTGCTTTTTACAAACTGTTTCGCTATGTTAAATGGGTTTAACATAGCGAGACAGCTTTAAAATAAGCAACGGAAATCTCTGTTGCTTATTTTAAAGGTGTCTCGCTATGTTAAACCCATTTAACATAGCGAGACAGTTTTGAAAAAAGCAATGGAGAAAGCAAGATCTCTGTTGCTTTTTACAAACTGTTTCACTAAGTTAAATGGGTTTAACATAGCGAGACAGCTTTAAAAAAAGAAACGGAGAATCTCCGTTCCTTTTTTTAAAGCTGTCTCGCTATGTTAAACTTGTTTAACATAGCAAGACAGTGTTGCTGTAAGAGTTATAGTAATGGAAAAAGTCTGGGCGACTGGACCTTTTTCCATTACTATAAGTCGGATTTACAACATGCACGCTGACCAATCAGCGTGCACATTTTTGAATATTAATGGGGGGTCGTTGTATAATTATTGTTTTATAACTTGAGTATTTTATGTGGACAATTCACACAATACACCCTACTTGATGCATTTTACATTACAAAAGTTTTAAGACTGATTTCATGTTACAGGTTTTATTTTATTCATCTCATACATTCTGGGCCAAATTCAGGAAGCCTCCGTGTAAGAGCTATAACTCTTACACGGAGGCTGCAGTGAAACTGTGTGATGTCAGCATGTCATGCATATGCATGAGGTGCATGAGGCATGCTGAATCACACTAGTAACTCTTACACGGTCCGTGTAAGAGAGTAGAAGCGTGTCTGTAGGCTAAGCCCTGCAAGCGGACACGCCCCCGGAAGACTAGAATGGCTGAAAGTAAACAGCCACGAGAGAGGCCATGGAAATGTGAATAAACACACTACACAACACATGCCCCGATAGACCATCACTGTATAAAGTGAAGAGATGTTATAAAATTAAATTAAAACCTATTTTTTGTTTTTTAAACCCCGGAAATGTTTGCTACTGTGTGCGCTCGTGTGCGCGGGTGTGCTACTAGCGCAATCACAGTTAGCAGTCAGTGGAAAAGGATATAAGAACTAAATATGCAAAGTAAGCCAAGAAGTAATAGCTTAGCGGTAGAGTTGCCGGCCTAAGAGTAGGCAGGCAGGGTTCGAGCCCCCACAACAACTTTTTTTTTTTTTTTGTAAATAAGCACGAAAAAGCCCCCTGACAGTATTGTACAAATGTAAATGTATTCCCTTTTGTAAAATGGAATGAAATGGAGCATATATTCTGAAGTAACACAATAATAAAAATAGTCAGAAATGTACTGATAGCTAAGCTGCTGTGAGACGGAATGGCCGTAGCTGAGTAGTGTTTAAAAAGCTGCAAACTGTATGCTCGTTGCTAAGCACCGGTTTAATAGGCTGAAACCGTTTGCAACTAGCTGTGCTTAGCTGAACATGTGTGTCACTAGCCAATTAAGGTTTATCCCAGCGCACACCATTTGCGTGCCGCTCCCACAAGCTAACTGCCAGTGCGCATGCGTTACCTCCGCTCAAACGAGCGCAGACCTGGTTTTAAATGCTTAAAAGTGCTTTTGGCAAGTTTGATTGACAGGTCCTCAACTCATTTCTGTCAGGAAAATCAAAAGTCAGTTGCCAGAGTTGAACCCAGGATACCATGCACTAGAGTCAAGGTACTTCACCACTAAGCCATGACAGCAATACCATGAAATGCAGAAATAGCATATATATGGGATAAAATCCAGAATGGAGCATGAGAAAGCATTTTCAGTGAAGTAGATACAATTCCAAAATGGCCAATCAGAGAAATGTGCGGGAAAAGCGGCATATATAAGCCCCATAGGCGGGAATACACAGCAGAAATGATTGTAGAACAGACCTGCAGTTAGAATGAGTGGAGTAGGTGAGGGACGTTGCTTTCGAGCACAGCGTTGGGGCGTTGAGGAGTCCAGATACATGGTCTGGCTCCTTGTCCATCATCACGAGGCCCAACTCATGCAGGGCCAGGTCTCATGGGGAGCGTATAGGGCAGAGGCATGGGACCAGTTGGCTCATGATCTGACCAGTGCTACTGGCATTCCACGCACTGGTGAGCAGGTCCGTCACCACCATGCGGACCTGAAGCGACGCAAGGAAGACCAGTTGTCCGAATGGATCCAGGAGGCCCGGGATATGCCCAACGCCCACTACTGAGTAAGTTACATTTTGGTTGTGTATGTAAGGATTTCAAGTGGCCGATACCATGGAGATGTGTAGTCCAATATTACTTCTTTCATTTTACAGCTGCAGGTGTCCGCTCTGTGAATCGCGAGATGTATGGCCGTAGGCTGGTGCGGCTGCGCCACCATGCAGGTTAGTAACCCCACCCATTACTTGTAAATAAATATTGTACTGTAGCATGTATCAGAACACTGCAGTGTATTGATTAAAAGTAATATAATGTGCAAGCAGGAATTGTAAGTCTGCAGGTATGGCTGCAACAAGTTCATCAGTATGCAAGTGTAACTGGAAATATAATTGATAGAATTAAACAGTGCTGTAATACAGATATCCCACCATGAATTAAATACAGTGTAACCTGCAGTAGTCCCAAGAGTACAGCTTTAGAATCTGAGGTAGTCATATGTGAGATATATCCCCTGTTGAAATGCTGAATCATGACAGAAGTGAGGCTGTTGGAAAGTGTTTGAATCACCACCAGTCTAACATGTGAACAAAGCCTAGAAGTACCAACCTGAACTGTGAAGTTGCAGGATGTGTGAGAGTGATAGAAAGGGTCATGTATGAATAAATAAAGTAGTAATAACCCCTGAATATAGTAGCCCCAGTGTGTTTCTACAGAACTAAATGCATGTGGGAAGTACAACTTAATATCCCAAACTGATTTCAGTGTGTCAGAATCTGGAATGTCTAGGCCAAATGCTGTATATGGTGATCACAGTAAACAATTTGCAGATAGAATGAATGATTATCTGACAGACTAAACAGCCATAGTTGTCCCCTGTCCTGTCATCAAAGTGTAGCAGGATGATGTATCTGATAAAATTCAAAATAAGTAGGATAGTGATGTATTTGTAACAGGTGTAGCTTGACAGTCAAATAAATTTTATTTTGAAACATCAGCCTCAACTTAATTGTGTACCTTATACAAATGTAAATCAATGTGTAACATATGAATGTGTCATCACTTTCTATCTCCGCCCAACCCTATAATTCCATATAACAACACCCACTAAATAATGGTATGTGAACATTTCATTAATCATGGACATTTGTCCGTTTCAAAAATATATGCATGTCTGTTCGTGCATGTGCCCTGTTCATACCTGCAAATCTGATGGCCTGTTGCCATTAATCAACCCTGCATGTTGTTTGACTGTGTATTTCTGTTCAAATAATGCATGTGATATTGATATGCCCTTGTTCAATGGTGTTAATATCTGGGTGTTTGTTTGATGGGAATACCAATGCATGCTGTTACAACTAATCTGAATGGAATAAAATGCCACTAACCCAAACTAACATAACTCACAAACCTAGAACGCTTGGGAAGGCGGGTCCCAGCGGACCCACCTCTCCCACCTCAGCTGGCGCCTGCACCTGGCACTAGTGCCCAGGCCGGACCCCCCTCCGGTGGCCCTGTGCCACCTTCGGGTGGAAGCGCTGCAGGGGATGGGGCCGGTCCCCCCTCTGCAAGTGTGGCCAGAGGGGTTCGTCCACTCACCCTCCGCGGTGTCCGGTCTGTGGTGCGATGGGAGATCCAAGACACTGTACTTGGGCCCCTATGCCAGCTTGAGGCTCGTGTGGCACAGCTAACGGCCCTGGCCGTTGCCCCGCCTACACAGCCCCCAGCACAGCCCCGTCCTGGGCTGTGAAGGAACAGTGGCAACTGCCTATGGGTGGGGATATCAGTTCCACTGTTGCCATCTGTGGGCTCATGCATCTTGGAAATCCCAACCTCCGTCCCCGTCAATTGTGTAACCCCCCCACGTGTGTCATACACCGCCCCTGTATGCGTCTTGTCTGTCTTGTCTGTTAACCTACCCAACCTACCTCCCAGCTATACCGACTTCCTTCACCTGACATACCACTCTCACCTGAAAAAAAAAAAAAAAAGGCACTCTGTACCCACAAAAAAATTACGCCCCATACATAGCTGTCCATGTCGCACACATGTCTGCTTGACATTGAAACAGTTAATTACAATTGGCTCTACAACAAATATTAATGTTGTCCTGACACCTCTCTCAGGGGTGAAAGGTTTCCAATGTCTCACCAAAATACATGGAAATGCACAGCTGTTGCTGCCAAAGACATGGGCATCTATGGGCCTTACCTACATCCCTCCTGCAAATCCACGCTTGTTTCCCTACTGTCTTACCCTCTTTGTGACCCCTTTTTCACCACTTTCCTGTCACCCACTTTTCTTTTCTTTAAAAGAAATTAGCGGGTGTGCGCTTGTGTTAGCGGAGCTCACCGCCAGTCTTGCGTGAGCTCAGCATAAGCGAGCGCAGACCTGGTTTAAAGTGCTTAAAAGTGCCTTTATGGCACTTTGATTGACAGGTCCTGTACTCAGTTTGAAAGTTTGCTAAGAAAAATAAATTCCCACTGTCAGTCTCGAGCCCAGGACCTTGGTAACATTAGTCTGTATGACCTACCACTAAGCCATGCCTGCTTTACAAGAACACAGTGCTAAAATAAATATAACATGTAATAGTAGGAATCAGTATAAAGGCAATATAGGAGATGTACTATCCAAAGCATGTCAGGTAGAGTTTTAATGGCCAAATTACTGGATTCCCATACTAGTTCAGTGTGAACAGAAACAGCCCTGCTACCTGTTAGCTTGTACATAATAACGTAAGGTAATGTACATATGTGAAGGTATGTATATCTACACATACATATATATAAATATATATTAATACATATGAAATATAATCGTAGGTCTCAGTATCCATACACACTCACTACAGGAAACAGTGAACATAATTGCAGCAACCTGAATCTGCAACACAGCCTGACCCCTGTGTGACCTACTTACCCTTCTAACTGCTTAAAGGTGGCCTCAGCACTTTGATTGACAGGTCCTGTACTCAGTTTGAAAGTTTGCAAAGTAAAAAAATTCCCACTGTCAGTCTCAAACCCAGGACCTTGGTAACATTAGTCTGTATGACCTACCACTAAGCCATGCCTGCTTCACAAGAACACAGAGCTAAAATAAATATAACATGTAATAGTAGGAATCAGTATAAAGGCAATATAGGAGATGTACTATCCAAAGCATGTCAGGTAGAGTTTTAATGGCCAAATTACTGGATTCCCATACTAGTTCAGTGTGAACAGAAACAGCCCTGCTACCTGTTAGGTTGTACATAGTAACATAAGGTAATGTACATATATGAAGGTATGTATATCTACACATACATATATATAAATATATATTAATACATATGAAATATAGTTGTAGGTCTCAGTAGCCATACACACTCACTACAGGAAACAGTGAAGATATATGCAGCAACCAGAATCTGCAACACAGCCTGGCTCCTGTGAGACCTACTAAGCCCTTTAACTGCTTAAAGGTGCCTCCAGCACTTTGATTGATAGGCCCTATACTCAACTCAAAAGCAGAATATGAGCATACTAGTAGGCCCTACCACAAGACCATTGTAACACTAGTCTGTATGACCTACCACTAAGCCATGACTCTCATACAGGAATATAGTGCTAAATAAGTGGAACATGTAATAGTAGGAATGAAGATAAAGGCAAATATAGTATGTCTACTACCCAAAGCATGTCATGCAGACTTTTATAGTCCCAATTACTGGATTCCCATACTAGTGTAGTGTTAACAGAAACAGCCCTGCTAATTGTTAGCTTGTACCCAATAATGTCAGCTAATGTACATATATGAAAGTATGTATATGTACACAGATATATATATATATATTTATATAGCAATACATATGACATATAGTTGTAGGTGTCAGTATGCATACACACTCACTACAGGGAACAGGCAAGATAAATGCAGCAACCTGAATCTACAACACAGCATGAAGCATGGTAGATGTACTAACCTTCACACTAACAAAACACTGTCAACAGCATACCAGCATGGTCCACGCCCTACAATCTGAAAGGGCAACGCCTATCTCACATACCCTTTTATAGCAGTGTCCTGAAATCACAGTGAGACATGCAATCAGTACACACCCAGCTGCATGCAATTAGCAAATGCTGCCTTACAATTGGTGCAGAGGCCATCACATGGACCTATGCAGATACCTACAAAAGCATTGAGTTCCCACACTACACTCACGCAATACATTCATTGCACAAACACTACAGATAAAGAGAGAGAGAGAGACAGAGAAAACAACCAAACAACCAAACAACCAAACAAATATTAGGACTGCCAGCAGCAAAATCAGCAGCAAGCAGCAAGGAGCAAGCAGCAAGCAGCACCAATGGCACAGCAACAGCTGCCACAAACACAGGTAATGCAAAGTAGCAGGTTAATCCTGTGTATACTGTGACACCTCCAAATGTATCATAGTTCACTATCTATAGGTATGTCCATGAGATAGGTTGTATGTACATAGTCATGAAATATAAACATATGTAATATTGTTGTACATGTGGGCCATAACTAACACTTCCATAGCTTAGAACACAAGGCCAGTTGTGCATATGATGCAGTAGTTCCCAGGGTCAGTAGAGGTTCCTCCTCATTGGTGTGGGACCACTGTGTATGTATGGCACTGTTCAGGTACATATCCTGTAGTATGGCCAGGGATTAATATCAGTCTGTCATGTGGTGCTATGTCCTCCAGGGGTGAATGTAGCACACATCCAGGGATACCATTTCGTAACAGTGATGATATGTGTTCTGCAATGATGAGGGTGGCTCTCACCTGGACATGTGAGAGGATAGGGAGGTTACAGTCATCTGGGATAACTAATAACACGTGTGTAGGACAATGGGGGGGTACCTGCACCTAAACTGTCTGCAACAATGTTGCCAATATCTGTGCATTTGGTGAATGTAAAGCATCTTAACACTGCAGACAACAGATGCCTTCCCGTCATGTGAATCTGCCCTGTGCTGCAGTAGCCTCCTACTATTGTTATACAATATGCCTGTATCTGTAGTCCACTGGACAGGATTAATAAGTGGTGTGCAGTTGTTCTGGGTTAGATAACTGTGTGCACAGTACATGCAGTATGTGGGATGTCTGTGGTAAGCATATGCAAAGGTGCTGGCGGTGTGTGTTGTGGCTTCCACTGGCCCAGTGGGCTGCATGGATAGCATCACTGTCATAACTACTGAATAACTGTGTAATAACATGCATACATAGCAAGGTAGTGTACTGTGCTTGTGGTGTTGTTCGGATATGTATATCCAGGCTGAGTAATGTGTGTCCACATCACAGGGTTGGATGGCAGCACACATCCAGTATGTATGGATGAACACCCAGAATGTGTCAGACATGTCACCTGTGCAGACGTATCTGGCCATTACCTGTGCATCCCCCACAACACACACATGCAACATATGGCAGAAGTACTATAGCAGTACACACATGTTCATAGGTTCATACTAGGCTATCTGCCCGAGGGCATTTACAAGCCTAGCCCATCGTTTTGGGGCTTACGCCACCCCTTTAGTATGGGGAACCATACCCATTATTTTGCTGTGCCTCTGTCGAGCAGTGACACTGAGGTAATCCCTGGGGTATATCTGCGATCTCCCATCCATTGGTCAAGATTTCTCTTGAACAAGGCCAGCGAGGTGCTCTGCCTCACATATACCGTGATTTTGTTCCACAGCATAGGAGTCTTTGGGTGATGAATCTATCCCTCCAGCACGTCCTATTAATAGCCGTGTCGAGGTTTAAGTCTCCTGCCCTTGTGGCTCTGATGGATCTAGATTTTTGTAGGTGAAGCTTATTCATCAAATCTGGGTTTGACATGGCCTTGTATGTTGGGCAAAGGTCACCTCTGAGCAAGCGGTGGCGACTGAATAGAACATACATGCAAAGTAGCAGGTTAATCCTCTGTGTATACTGTGACACCTTCTAACTGCTTAAAGGTGGCCTCAGCACTATTGATTGACAGGTCCTGTACTCAGTTTGAAAGTTTGCAAAGTAAAAAAAATTCCCATAGCTTAGAACATTGGCGTACAAAGGTATATGATGCAGTAGTTCCTAGGTCAGTAGAGGTTCTCCCCATTGGTGTGGACCACTGGCTGTCAGTCTCAAACCCAGGACCTTGGTAACATTAGTCTGCCATGTGGTGCTATGACCTACCACTAAGCCATGCCTGCTTCACAAGAACACAGAGCTAAAATAAATATAACACATGTAATAGTAGGAATCAGTATAAAGGCAATATAGGAGATGTACTATCCAAAGCATGTCAGGTAGAGTTTTAATGGCCAAATTCCGAACTGGATTCCCATACTAGTTCAGTGTGAACAGAAACAGCCCTGCAGTACCTGTTAGGTTGTACATATGCCTGTAACATAAGGTAATGTACATATATGAAGGTATGTATATCTACACATACATATATATAAATATATATTAATACATATGAAATATAATTGTAGGTCTCAGTAGCCATACACACTCACTACAGGAAACAGTGAAGATATATGCAGCAACCAGAATCTGCAACACAGCCTGGCTCCTGTGAGACCTACTAAGCCCTTTAACTGCTTAAAGGTGCCTCCAGCACTTTGATTGATAGGCCCTATACTCAACTCAAAAGCAGAATATGAGCATACTAGTAGGCCCTACCACAAGACCATTGTAACACTAGTCTGTATGACCTACCACTAAGCCATGACTCTCATACAGGAATATAGTGCTAAATAAGTGGAACATGTAATAGTAGGAATGAAGATAAAGGCAAATATAGTATGTCTACTACCCAAAGCATGTCATGCAGACTTTTATAGTCCCAATTACTGGATTCCCATACTAGTGTAGTGTTAACAGAAACAGCCCTGCTAATTGTTAGCTTGTACCCAATAATGTCAGCTAATGTACATATATGAAAGTATGTATATGTACACAGATATATATATATATATTTATATAGCAATACATATGACATATAGTTGTAGGTGTCAGTATGCATACACACTCACTACAGGCAAGATAAATGCAGCAACCTGAATCTACAACACAGCATGAAGCATGGTAGATGTACTAACCTTCACACTCACAAAACACTGTCAACAGCATACCAGCATGGTCCACGCCCTACAATCTGAAAGGGCAACGCCTATCTCACATACCCTTTTATAGCAGTGTCCTGAAATCACAGTGAGACATGCAATCAGTACACACCCAGCTGCATGCAATTAGCAAATGCTGCCTTACAATTGGTGCAGAGGCCATCACATGGACCTATGCAGATACCTACAAAAGCATTGAGTTCCCACACTACACTCACGCAATACATTCATTGCACAAACACTACAGATAAAGAGAGAGAGAGAGAGAGAAAACAACCAAACAACCAAACAACCAAACAAATATTAGGACTGCCAGCAGCAAAATCAGCAGCAAGCAGCAAGGAGCAAGCAGCAAGCAGCACCAATGGCACAGCAACAGCTGCCACAAACACAGGTAATGCAAAGTAGCAGGTTAATCCTGTGTATACTGTGACACCCTCAAATGTATCATAGTTCACTATCTATAGGTATGTCCATGAGATAGGTTGTATGTACATAGTCATGAAATATAAACATATGTAATATTGTTGTACATGTGGGCCATAACTAACACTTCCATAGCTTAGAACACAAGGCCAGTTGTGCATATGATGCAGTAGTTCCCAGGGTCAGTAGAGGTTCCTCCTCATTGGTGTGGGACCACTGTGTATGTATGGCACTGTTCAGGTACATATCCTGTAGTATGGCCAGGGATTAATATCAGTCTGTCATGTGGTGCTATGTCCTCCAGGGGTGAATGTAGCACACATCCAGGGATACCATTTCGTAACAGTGATGATATGTGTTCTGCAATGATGAGGGTGGCTCTCACCTGGACATGTGAGAGGATAGGGAGGTTACAGTCATCTGGGATAACTAATAACACGTGTGTAGGACAATGGGGGTACCTGCACCTAAACTGTCTGCAACAATGTTGCCAATATCTGTCCATTTCGTGACCGTGCAGCATCTTAACACTGCAGACAACAGATGCCTTCCGTCATGTGAATCTGCCCTGTGCTGCAGTAGCCTCCTACTATTGTTATACAATATGCCTGTATCTGTAGTCCACTGGACAGGATTAATAAGTGGTGTGCAGTTGTTCTGGGTTAGATAACTGTGTGCACAGTACATGCAGTATGTGGGATGTCTGTGGTAGCATATGCAAAGGTGCTGGCGGTGTGTGTTGTGGCTTCCACTGGCCCAGTGGGCTGCATGGATAGCATCACTGTCATAACTACTGAATAACTGTGTAATAACATGCATACATAGCAAGGTAGTGTACTGTGCTTGTGGTGTTGTTCGGATATGTATATCCAGGCTGAGTAATGTGTGTCCACATCACAGGGTTGGATGGCAGCACACATCCAGTATGTATGGATGAACACCCAGAATGTGTCAGACATGTCACCTGTGCAGACGTATCTGGCCATTACCTGTGCATCCCCCACAACACACACACATGCAACATATGGCAGAAGTACTATAGCAGTACACACATGTTCATAGGTTCATACTAGGCTATCTGCCCGAGGGCATTTACAAGCCTAGCCCATCGTTTTGGGGCTTACGCCACCCCTTTAGTATGGGGAACCATACCCATTATTTTGCTGTGCCTCTGTCGAGCAGTGACACTGAGGTAATCCCTGGGGTATATCTGCGATCTCCCATCCATTGGTGAAGATTTCTCTTGAACAAGGCCAGCGAGGTGCTCTGCCTCACATATACCGTGATTTTGTTCCACAGCATAGGGAGTCTTTGGGTGATGAATCTATCCCTCCAGCACGTCCTATTAATAGCCGTGTCGAGGTTTAAGTCTCCTGCCCTTGTGGCTCTGATGGATCTAGATTTTTTGAGGTGAAGCATATTCATCAAATCTGGGTTTGACATGGCCTTGTATGTTAGGCAAAGGTCACCTCTGAGCAAGCGGTGACTGAATAGAACATACATGGACATGCTGGAGGGGCATATTCCTAACCGAGAGGCTCCCTTCACTCTGTAATGAGCTCGAACAGTTGAGAATGAACAGTTCATAGGTTCATACTAGGCTATTTGCCCTAGGGCATTGGTAAGCCTAGTAGAATGTGTTTGTCTTTTGCCACCCAATCACAAGTTATGCTGCTATGCCCTTGTCCGACTTTAGTATACTGTGCCTCTGTCTAACAGCGACATAGAAGTGATACCTGGGGTACAACTATGATCTCCATCCACTCATCCAGATTCCTATGGAAGAGTGTCAATGAGGGACTCTGCCTAACCAGTAGTGTGAGCTCATTGCAGAGTGAAGGGAGCCTCTCGGTTAGGAATATGCCCCTCCAGCATGTCCATGTATGTCAGTGCTGAGGTCCAGCTCTCCTGAGCATGTGGCTGTATGGGACTCTGATTGCCTGAGGTGCATCATGTTCATTACTGCTAGGTAGGACATGGCTGTATATGGCACGCACAGATTGCCTCTGAACAGGCAGTATGCCACTGAGTCCAGCTGGATTCACTTTACCTGGGCAGCATATGACATCTGTGTGAGCCATTGCATCCCCTTGATGATGTACTGTTGTCCTGTACCAGTTGCTGTAGGTGTCTGGTTAGGTACATCCCAAAAGGTGCATTGTACGCAATTATAGGCCTGATGATGGATGAGTACAGAGGCACAATGACCTCCCCTGCCATACATGTGAATCAGTCATGATTAGCTGGGCTATATAACATGTCTGTCAATCCACGCTGGCCATGTGGTAGACAAATGACAGAGCTCTACCATGTTTCTTCCCGAGGTCCCCAACTACATCTTCTGTACTCAATGGCCTAACACCTATGTTGTACTGTGCCACCAATGTGGAGGCGTGGGAATCTGCATTGAATACTGATACTCCCCCTCCCTTGTTCAAGTGTTGGGGCCGACAAGAATGGTAACAGCTATAACGTGGTAGTGCTGGTGTGCTCCTGTGAAACCTGAAACAGGTTCATGTTACTGCACAGATATCGATGTCCAGAATGCTAGGTAGGGTTTTGAGTGCGTGCATCCTTGGGTCTAGACGTCCAGTGTTGAGTAGTATCACTCTTACTTCCTCATCCTTTGTGATACAAATGGATGTGGGTGTGCCTTATGAGCCTTGCCTAATACAGGCACTATGGGTGTAGCAGGAGGCTCCGCCAAATGTCAATAGGACTGTGGTGACAGGTGCAAGCTGTCCCTAGCAAAGCATACCACCCCAAGATGGCAGGCATTGGCACACCTGTGAATGACACCAGTATGTCAGTCAATTGTTGAAGGGATCATCGTGCCTTGATATTGTGGCATCGTTCTAGGTGAGGGTAGGATGCTACTCAAGGTCAGGGTCAAACTGTCTCGGCTACATGCTCAGAGAGCTCTGTAATGTCTCATGTCATGTAGTCCAGGGAGGAATGTGTCAGGCCATTCACAGCAGCATGGACATTGACTGAGTCATACCTGTACCTGCCTTGGGGTTACCTGAGTGTTTGTGTTATGTGGCAGGTCATAGTGCCTGACAGGCTGCACACCATGACCCTCACCTCATTAAGCCTGGTGAACGTGATGTGAGTGTGCCTGATGATAGAGGCACCTAGTACAGGTGTATGAGGTGTGTTGTTAACTGTTAATGGCTGTGAGTGTTCAGCACATTGGCTTTGTGTGATATGTGTTGCACATGTTCGTTTATGTGGTAGTGGTTGCCTGGATGTCTGCTTAGGAGGTCTCTGCTGCATAGGCAGAGCTGTGGTCTGAGCCTACAAGTATGATCATGTGTGATCATGTGTTAGGTCCGCTGTTGTGGTAGGTCTACGTGAGACTGGAAGTGTAGTGAGTGATCCCCTTTGCCACGTGACTGGTTATGGCGGTATTGAGTAGACAGAGCCTAGCCTCCAGTCTGGTATGGTTGCATCACTCACATGAGTTTGAATTTGTTGTTAGGAGGAGGGGTTGTCTGTGTACATGCATCTGTTCTAACATTGTCTCTGGAGTACCACACTCACCAGCTGGACTGGGGAGGGAACTGACAACTGACCTCTGGACATGCTAGAATACTATTGTGAACTCTGTAATCACTAATGATTGAAAACAAGGTCCAGTGGGGAGTGAGGGTGTACTGACATTACCTACAACTGCTGACTGATATAAAAGTGTCAGTGAGCAAATGCCAGGTAACCTAAGTGCAATGTGTCACAATGAAGTAAATGCAACAATGACAAGCAGTCACTTGCTGTCACGTGTAACATGGAAGTACGTACAGTAAGCAATGCAGATAACAGTAGTGAGTCACAGATGTGTTGAGAAGATGTGTACTATGTGGAAGTAGCATACCAGTGAAATAACAAGCTAACAGATAACAAGCATATAAACAAAGGTAGATCCAGGAGGCCTGGATGTAGTGTTTGCTACAACAAACAAGGTGTAGCAATGTCAGTAAGATACAGCTCAGATATGCAGGCACTATAAACCTGAAACCAGATGTCCCCAGCTATGAATGGCAGAGTACAGCCTATTGTCACACATGAGTGCAGACCACAAACCTCGTTAATGTTAAATAACTGGCCTGAAGGCCAACTGCCCATACCAGAAGTAATACACTTGTACACTGGGCCCACAATCAGCAGTTCCCAACTTCAATGGATGAAAGATATGTGTCCTGCCACCACAGTGCTTGCCACCAACCTCCCTAATGTAAAACAACTGGGCTGAAGGCCAAGTACTTAGTACAAATGACATAGAATGATAGCTACACTGTAATCAGGTTTTAACCAATCAGTAATAAGTAGAAGTTAACACTCCCTGTATAGAATGTGTACCATGTATTGTTGAGATACTATGCTGATAACCTGTTTGTGTACCTTTCCAGATAGACATGGCACCAAAAGGAATCCTGCCTACTCTGCTGCAGAGGATGACGTGATCCACCAGAGCCTGGTGCGTGACTATGCCATCCTGTTCTCACGCACCACCCAGAATCAGCAGGAGAGGTCTGCACTGTGGCAAAACCTTGTTAGCAGGATAAATGATGTTGGCATACATGATAGGACATATGAGCAGGTGAGACATCACTGCAGTGATTTGATAAGAAATGTCCGCCAGCGTGCTGCAGATATCCGCAGGCAACAGGTTGCCACAGGTGGGCGTGGCCACACATCCCCCCCTCACCAGACAGGAGGGGCTACTGCTAAGTGTTGTGGATCCAGCCCCAGAACAACAGCAACAATCATGCATCCTGATGGAGGTTGGATCCACACAGCAGCAAGACAGCGAGCATGCAGGTAAGATGCCATATTCATTTATTGTTATTACTTTTACATTTGTTGACCCAGATAGTCTAGCTGGATATAAGTTCATTTTCAGTAGAGGCCTGTGGAGAAAAGCTCCACACATAACGTAATAAAGGCAGACAGACAAGTTGTCAATACAGACAGCCAACATAATAGAATTGTACACCAGCCTGTTAATTAAATCAACATACATGTAAGGAAGTCAAACAGTTTAGAGTCATACACAATGTACCGTTGGTTTCAAAGCAATCCTACCTAAAGCATAATGGTTATGCAATAAGGCAAAAGCCATATACATAATAGTTAGGGCTCAGAAGGGTAGAGAAGTAGAAGGAGTATGACAGATACAATGATATGGAAGAGGCAGGAGTCAAGAAGGGAAGTGAGGAAAAGAAGGAAGACAGTCAAGAGGAGGTGGGAGGGATGGGAGAAGTAGGTCAGAGCATAGAAGGACATCAAGGTGAAAGAAACAGGGTAGAAGCTAGTTTCTATGCACAATGAGGGGTTAAAGGTGAAGAGAGGGTAGGGAGAGGGACGTTAGCCTGGACTCCAAGAAGAACAAAGCCAGTGGTTTTGGAAGTACAGTTTGAGTTGACGCTTGAAGAGAGGTAAGGGTGAGATTAGAGTTAACTCCTGGTATGTACATATGACTGTTCTGTACGCTGTTACTTCATGCACGCATAAGGTGTGCATGTGGTATGTATCTGTCATCATGATATATATACAGACATGATGTGCAGCTGATGTGTATAAGGGAACTAGTGTACTACTGTACTGTATCATGTGCAAAACGAATGGCACACATGTGCCCACTGACATTACTCTCTTCACACTTCCAGGTCCCTCCCATCTAGCAATGAGGCAGGCCATACATGCTGGTGAGTCTTTTTAACATTATCTGTAAAACAATTTATAAAACTAGGAAGAGTAGTGTAACTCTGTAGTAGACATGCTGGTGACTGTGTTCACAATAACTGTAATTGACAGGTAGTAAATTGAGTAGTGTAACACGGTACTGATGTGTGTGTTTACTGTGGGGTGTGCATGTGTGCAAGTGTGCCTGTGCCCAAGTGTGCATGTGTGTTAGTGTCCATGAGTGCATGTGTCCATTTCTGAATGTGTGCATTAGTATTGAAGTGCATCTCTTTCAAATATGTATTGAGACTGTAATCTGTGTTCCATGTTTTCCTCCCGTAGGTTCTGGTGCTGCTCTGGTGACCTGCAGCAGGGAACCTAAATCTTGTGCCCCAGGTACTGATGATGATGAAATGTCTGTAATGGTGCAGGAAGGTGTGTCTGGGTCCGCCATTGGTCAGCCAATTGACAGTACACAGCTTTCAACCCTGTCAATGCGCACAGTCATCCTGCCGTTACATCCTTTGTCACCATTGTCCCTAGGTGATGGACAGTCAGCAGTGGGCATAGATCAGGGTAATGTGGTACCTGTGGTACATGCATCCTCACAAGGCAGCCATGTGCAGAGGCCTCCAATGGTACCACGCAGACAGTCACCCATGGGTTCTCGTGGGGGCATCCGTGGCTGTACTGCCTCTGGCCGACGTGCCCAAGGAGGTATGTCAACCTCCACTATGTTTAGAACTGTCATGCAGGCACGTATGGAAAGGTACACCAGACAGGGTCTGAGGGAGCTGAGAGCATGTCGCATAGCCATGACAGACGGCATGCGTGATGTTGTGAATGCTATCCGTAACTTCACAGATGTCGTTGACAGACGTTGTGGGGGCATAGAACAGCTGCTCCACAACCAGATGTCCATGGGCCAGGGCGATGGTGTGCGTTTGTGACGTCGACGTGGCCGTATGCCAGCAAGAGCACCAGCTGGCAGTGGCCGCGGACGACAACAGGCCCACTCGCGTGCCTCAAGTGCCAGCACCAGCCCCAGCAATGCTGGGTCTGTGCTGTCATCCAGACGCCCCAGGAGACCACGTGCACGTGGCTCTGGACAGTCCCAACAGGGAACTGTGTCCAGTCAACTCACCCCTGCTTCTGACGTCTGTACCCAGTCTCGGTTAGTTCCGGATACGGCCCGTAGCACCCTGCCAGGCACAGGTACCGTGTCCGTGCCCACAGACACTGATCTGGATGACCTGACAGGTGCAGTCTGTGGCTGTCCACAAAACCCTGTACATGGCAGCCATTATGTGGGACTGTGTGCGTGCTTACACACATGCAGAAACCTAACACCTAGGGCAAACACATACACACACACACTGCACCAACAACAGTCCACCCTGTACTGCTGCCCCTCACAAACACACATACACACACATGTCAATTGGTGTTACCAGTGGCCGGCTTGGGCATACCTAACCCACACCCTGTGCATATGATGACACTGTGCCACCTCCTGCATACTACAACATTGGTGCAGGTAAAGGTAAACACGTTGCTGATGCACAGGGTGACTACATAGATGTGTATAAGTAGTAACATGGTAACTGTTGACTGTTGCAGTATAAATGTGTGTATATCCCAGCAGTCCTGCTGCAGTAACTGTATGAATGTCCTCAATTGTTATCTGCACCCATACTACTTAACAAAGTGTACCAGCTGCACACCATCACATGCTAACATTGACTATGGCAATGCGCATCTTGTGCTGTTATGTAGATTCAGCTACATGTATCTGTTCTGTCACACATGCATTTATACACACCCTGCTACCCACACACATGCACACGCTCACCTGCCATTCCCATTATTTATCACCCTACATGAGTAGCTGTTGATACATGACAGGTACACATTTCAGAAGTGCACTATGTTGTTTACTACTGGCATCCCCTTCTCTACCTGTACTCACAGGGTGCAGGCAACCTCATCAGTTGGAAGATGTAATGTGCATCAGGTACTGTAGTACCCTGATTGCCACAGCAAACATGTTTCCCATACAGAAATGCACACACAGACACAGCCCACATCCACACACTTGCCACATTCAGGCTTCAGAACACTATCTAGGTATATTCGGGTACATGTGCGTGTTACAGTAGCATGTAACACTATACTGAGTACTGGCAGTTAGTTGTCTGTTGTCATGTTGTCTGTATAGAATAAAAGAATTGTTTGATTATCCTACTCCGTTTTGTGGACCTTACTTGAAGAAGTGTTACCTTACATGTGTTATCAGTACCACCACCTTCTGTTTTGTAGTTTTGTTTGTATAGGGTGCTATCAACATCACTGCTTGTTAAGGGTAATGACCACCCTGCAGTGCATAGCCCCATGTGGCAAAAGCCACATCCCACCCCATCATTGTGCACACACACAAACCCCACCAACAGTAAAACACATACTTTCCATTTGCAAGATTCAAACCCATACCTAACTGTGCAATGACAGCAGAAACAGACACATTAGCAGAGTGTGCTATTTGCAGTAGTTGGAGAAATCTTTACTGATGCTGTACTTAGAGGGTGCTGACATCATCTGTGTGTAGGAGGAGGGATGTGCACCCTGTAGTGTGTTCTCCCAGTTGGCAAAAGGCAGTTAACCCTCCCAGCATAGTGCACACACATAAACCACACCCATACTAACACACATACATTCCCTTTGCAGGATTCAAACCCCTACCTAACTACGTTATGACACTGAAGAAAGACGCATTAGCAGAGCGCGCTATGCAAATTACTGGAGAACTTTACTACAGGTGATATAGTTATACAGTCCTGACATCATCAGTGTTTCAAAAGGGGGATCTGCATCCTGTACGATACTGTCACGGTTGCTAATAGGGACATTTCCCACACACACATCGATGTGTTGGAGGTTTGCATATGTGGGGGATCCAGAACTCCAGTGTGATTAGTATATGGTTTGATTGCAACAATGAGGGATATACTCCCAGTGGTGAGCAGTTTGTACTCATGTTTGTAAAGATCAGCTCTAGTATATCTGCCCCTCTTGTGGGAAGGTTGGTTACCTGTTCCATAGCCAAAGAATGTCTGATCAATGGGAACCTTAGAGCTTGGGTATTGTGGCTTGTGTAATGTTCACAGTCTATGTTTGGGTAGCTGGCATCACCCAGTATGATGGTGTTTGCAGAGTAATCTAAACTCTCCTGTGTCAGCATGAAGGCTGTGTGGGAGTCCTGAGTTTGAGAGGGTGCTGTAAGAGCTCCTCTGCGTCTCTTTCCATGTGGTCCAGGGAGGTACGTCCCAACAGGTAGCTGACTGTGACCCTCCCTTGCTCTGTCTGGAGGGCGGCACGTCTGTCAACAGCTCATGTCAAGCAAGTGCACACCCCTCATAAATGATGTGGAAACCTTCAAAGGCCCAAGGCCTGTTGAAAATATGGACCAGACTGCAGATACCTGTATAGAGGCATTCTGTGGACACATTCAGGAATGCATGGCTCATGAAGCCACATATGAAAGCATGACCCAATTCTCCAAAGGCAGATGTCCTGGGCAGCGGACACCAGCCATAAACACACTATACAATAGAAGGATGACGCCACTACATGATACAACAACCTCCCAAAATGTGAAGGCACCACCGATGAGTATTGGAAGACAACTACAGGCACCCATATGATTGTCTAAGGCCATCTTTGAGAGAGGATTCCACAAGCCACTGAGGATAATCACAAGGCTGCCTGTAGTTATGTTAGTAACCTGGGTGGTACTACCCAGATATGCTCAGAGGTAATCCAATATGTCACACAAAATATAAAACACACAGACATTGCCATCATCCTAGTGGACAGGTTCAATGCTGCCTTCTCTCCCCACCACACCAAAAGGGAAAATATGTCTCGCAGCACAGTGCTTCCCCCCCTGACATCACAGATGCTCAGGTAAGAGATGCCCTTCCCAAAGCAATAAACACTGCATCAATGGGACCAGACAGTGTCCCAGGCTGTGTCCTACATGAACCACAAGAAGAGCTACACCCAGACATAACACCACTGTTCAATCCCAGCCTTAATACATGATATGTGGCCAGAGAGTGGCATACAGCAACAGTGGTCCCTCAACATGCAGGTGGTGCCGTCACGGATCCTGGACACTACTTGCCCCATATGTCTGACTAGCTTTGTCTGCAAAGCTATGGCAAGGATCATCATGAACCTCACATATCTAGATATTGTGGACCTACAGACATGTCACCATACACAGTTTGGCTTTGTCAATGGCAAATCCTGCCTATCAAACCTGTTTGCTTTCTTTGAAACAGTCACCAAGGCCACTGTCAAGGGGTAGGAGGTCCACACAGTCTACCTGGACCTTGCATAAGCCTTGGATACAATACCCCACTTGTGCATTCTAGGGAAGCTCACCAGTGTACATATTAACCCCTATGTCACTATAGGTATTGCACAGTGGCTCAAGGGCAGAACACACATGGTAGAATTGCTGGAGCCATGTCAGCCTCCAACCTGGTACAAGTGGTGTCCCACAAGGCACAGCCCTAGGAGCTGTCATGTTCATTATATATTTGTCATAGGTACAGGCCAACATGGAAGTACTGTGGCTCAGCAAGTCGCAGGTGACTGCAGACCGAACACCATAATCAACTCAACAGCTAACACACGCATCCTCCAAATGGGACTCTTGCAAACACACGACTTGTGCCACAGCCATGGCCTCAACGTGAATGACAGAAAGAGTATAGTCATCCCATTTGTCAAACACTAAGTGACCACAATGTACCACATATGTGTTAATCCAGTAAGTGCAGACCAAGGAATTATGGACCTTGGGGTACGCAGGTTGATAGCATTCTACCATTTGACAACAACATGGACAAAGTGGTTAGGTAAGCATGTTATATGGGCCACATCATCATGGGATCCACATGTAGGCCAGGGGAGGACATTGTGCCCCTTTACTCATCCCTCATCATGCCCATAATTGACTATGATGAACCTGTCGGCATGCACCTTACCAGACACCTGCAGCAACTGGAGCTACCACATATGTACCTCGACAAGGGGATCAAAGTGCTCAAACAGATGCCACATACTGACTGGTTAAAGTAGCAGCAGCTCTACTCAGTGACATACTGCCTCTTCATAGGCAATCTGTGCCTGACATAGAAGGCCAGGTCATACCCTCACGTAATGGCCATGCTGCATCTCAGAATATCCAGATCCCACCAGGATACACGCTGGAAATACTGGAACCTCAGGAGTGATATACATAGGACATGGTGGAGGGCACATTCACAACTCAGAGGCTCCCTTCATTCCTGATTATTATCCCAATAGAGGTTAGGCGGACTGACTCAGTGACTATCTTCAAGAGCGATATTAATGACTGGATGTGACATTGTAGGGTTACCCTGGGTATCACTTATGTGTCACTGTGAGAAAGAGGCACAGTATACTAACCTTGGAAAAGGGCATAGCAAGACAGATTCACAATGCATGTTGAAAGGCACACATTCTGGCTAGGTGGATACATGCCCTGGGCAGATATCCCTGTACGAACCTATGGACCTATGTCTTTTTCACCATTGGCCCTATGTGCTGTCAATCACCAATGTAATCTCAATACTCGGTAGCATGTGCAAAGGTCAGTTGTCAGTCACCTCTATGGTACAGTTGTGGAATATGTGTGTCATGTAGTAATGTCACAGCTGCCACATGTACACAGTCAACCCTATCCCCTACCCATTGATGTACATCACATGTATGAGATGGAAACACATGGCCAAACTGTAACAACAACATACAAGTCAGTCAGATGCATGGACACATATGACTCAGTCATTGTCCATGCCACCACAGCTGATGTGGGATGTCGCTCACTGGGATACATGATAGGGAGCATGGAAGGGATCACTGAGCAAGTGACACAGGCTGGTAGACCCCTGACCTTGGTTGGCATCAGACCCTCACCAGGGATTCCGACAAATTACTGAATGCTAATGAATAAGTGTAGCTACAACACCCTAGCTGAATGGTTCTTAGCATGCAGTCACTGCATTGCTATGGAATACTGTCTTACCACTCCCACAACAGGTGAGAACATGCAGCTCCTGTACATCAACAACATGTAGACTTTATGCCCCAGACCAGGTGTGCATCCCTCACTACTAGGCTGATAGCATCTACATCTCACACTGTATATACACATCCCACATGCAGCATCTGCACAGAAGACCACGGTCATAATGTTACCCTGTGCAAATACCATGTATTCACATGTGGCAGGCATCACACATGGTAACTATTGAAAGTCACAGGTACATATGTGTATTTGGCACACATACATCATGTGTTCATTGCCATAACCGGTGTAATCAATGTCATGCATTATTGTGAGGGACAACCCACACACATGGGCATTCTGTGTGTGCACAATACACATGGCATGTCTGTAATCAAAAGCCATACATAATTGTGATATCGTTTAGAAAGGGGTATGTGCATCCTGTAGTGTGTTTTCCCAGTTGCCAAAAGGGATATATCAATCATACTCACTTATCCCCCTTCACACACACTTGCCACCTGCTGGATTCAAACCCCTACCTAACTATGTTATGACACTAGAGACGGATGCATTAGCACAGCGCGCTATTCGCATTACTGGAGGATTTCCTTTCCCCTGATATACTTATAGGGTGCTGACATCATCAGAGTTTAGAAAGTGGAATGATCATCCTCTGGTGTGTTTTCCCAGTTGCCAAAAGGGATGTTTCTTTCATACACACTTACACACACACTTACCCCCCTTCACACACACTTGCCACCTGCTGGATTCAAACCCCTACCTAACTATGTTATGACACTAGAGACGGATGCATTAGTACAGCACGCTATTCGCATTACTGGGGGATTTCCTTTCCCCTGATATACTTATAGGGTGCTGACATCATCCGAGTTTAGAAAGTGGAATGATCATCCTCTGGTGTGTTTTCCCAGTTGCCAAAAGGGATGTTTCTTTCATACACACTTCCGCTGGATTCAAGCCCCTACCTAACTATGTTATGACACTACAGACGGACGCATTAGCGCAGCGCGCTATTTGCACTACTGGGGGATTTCCTTTCCCCTGATATACTTATAGGGTGCTGACATCATCAGAGTTTAAAAAGTGGAATGATCATCCTCTGGTGTGTTTTCCCAGTTGCCAAAAGGGATGTTTCTTTCATACACACAAACTTACCCCCTTTCACACACACTTGCCACCTGCTGGATTCAAACCCCTACCTAACTATGTTATGACACTAGAGACGGACGCATTAGCACGGCGCGCTATTCGGATTACTGAGAGAATCCTTTTCTCCAATATACTTATAGGGTGCTGACATCATCAGAGTCTAGAAAGTGGAATGATCATCCTCTGGTGTGTTTTCCCAGTTGCCAAAAGGGATGTTTCTTTCATACACACTTACACCCCTTCACACACACTTGCCACCTGCTGGATTCAAACCCCTACCTAACTATGTTATGACACTACAGACAGATGCATTAGCACGGCGCGCTATTCGGATTACTGAGAGAATCGTTTTCTCCAATATACTTATAGGGTGCTTACATGATCAGTGTCTAGAAAGGGGGATGAGCATCCTCTGGTGTGTTTTCACATTTGCTAGGGGTAACATTTGGACCAAGTGTGTGAGCATGCCCAGTTCAGCCTTCCCATGGCATGTTGTGTGAAAGATGTCTCATTTATCTAAGTGTGTGAGCATGCCCAGTGTGGGCTTTACATATGTTGAACTCTGCAGCCCATCACATTTGTGGATGAGTGTGACCTTCAACAAATACCTCCAGTTTATGGTTGTGTGTTCTGTGCCATGTTGTGTAGTTACTGTCCGAATGCTTTTGTGTGAACAAAACAGGGAGTATACTGTGCCTGCAGGTTTTGCATGGGATACTTTGCACACAATTGTCAACATCCGTTCATACTGACCTAACACTGTAGCACTGTCTAGTGTAGTGTTTCAGTACTTTCACTGTGGTGGTCAGTATCCTGGGCTTTAGTCCTATCACTGCTTTACATTTCCATAGTGTGCACAACAGCCTGGTTAGGGTCCAGTTGTGCACATCTGCACAAAGGCAGTGCCTCTACAGACCCTGTTAATTGCTGCCCCATAAGCTTAACAAGTGTAGTCTGCAAATCTATGGAGAGGATCATAATTGAGCTCATAAACAAAGATATAGGGGCATGCAGACATTGTACCCATCCCATTTTGGCTTGGTCAGGGCAGATCATGCCTTTGTACTGGGTTGACATCTTCAAATTGGTCACTTAAGCCATTGTTGGGGAAAGGCAGTCCATACAGCCTACCTTGGCCTTGCAAACACTTTCAACACAATACCCCACTCAGGTATTGTGGAAAACCCTAACAACTGAAATGTAAACCCATATGTCACAAGATGGGTTGCAAACTGGCTTAAGGACGGGACCCACAGGGTTAGAGTTGCTGGCACTATGTTAGACTCCAGGCTGGTCACAGGTGGTGTCACACAGGGCTCAGTCCTTGGCCCCCATTGTTTGTCATGTACTTCCCAGAAGTACAGGCCAACATGGGAGGACTTTGGATGACAATGTTAGCAGATGACTGCACACTGGGCACCATAGTGGACAGTGCATCACACACAGATATCCTTCAGAAGGGACTCACAGTAACTGATAGCTGGTGCCAGGGCCATGGCCTGAAGTCAAAGTGCACAACATGTGTAGACATACCCTTCAGGAAAAGCAAGGTGACCCCAAGCTACCATATAGGTGGCAATCCTCTAAGCACAGAGGAGGTTATCATGGACCTGGGGACCCAGGTTGACAGTCGCCATTCTTCTGAGACTCACATTGCTAAAGCGGCTAGGAAGACCTTCTACATTGCCCACCTGATCAGGATGGGATTCACATCCAGATCTAGTGGGTCATTGTTCCCCTGTACTCTTCACTTATCAGACCGGTGATCGAGTCGAATGCCCTATTCTGGCTGTATCTCACCCAACATGCAATTGGAGACACCCTGACTTTCCCCCACCTAAAGGATCAAGGAACCCCAACAGCTGTCATATGCTGCCAGATTGAAGACACTCACACTCTATTCACTCACATACCGTCTGCTTAGAGGTGACATGTGCCTGACATGCGAGGCCATGTCCAAACAGAGATTAATGGACATGCTCCACCTCAGACTCAGAAGATCCACCTGAACCACTAGTGCAGGTGACTTACACCTTAGCAGGGATGTATGTTGGACATGTTGGAGGGATGGAGTTATCACTCGGAGACTCCCTATGCTGTGGAATACAATCCTGGTCCATTTGAGGCAGAGCACCTTGCTGGCTGTGTTCAAGAGGTATCTTGACCTAATGCTAGTCGGAGAATGTGTTTGTCCATCAACACATTGTAAGCGTAGTTTGCCATGTCATATGTCTTGTTTAGTATACTGTGCCTCTGTCTACCTGTGACATAACATTGATACCCAGGGTAAACCTCCCATCTCCCATCCACTCATTAGGATTCCTGTTGACGGGACTCAACCAGTGTCTCTATGGACAACCTGTACTGGTAGTTTACTCGTGTGGGGGTGGCTTCTGTGTTTTGGATAATGCAGTACAGCCTGTCCTATGTATGTCAGTGCTGGGGTTCAGGTCCCTCATGTGCATAGCTCCCTGCCATTCAGATTGTACAAGGTGCAGCATGTGCATTGATTCCAGCTTGGACATGGCTTTCTACGTCAGGCACAGCTTGCATCTGGGTGGACAGCATGGCAGTGTGTGGAGCTGCACTCTGTTTAATCAGACTACACATTACATGTGTTCCAGCTCTGTCATACTCCTGGTGAGGTACTGTTGTGGACTTTACAGGTGCTGGATGTGTGTGCATGAGGTACACCCACAGGGGCTGTTGTGGTCATTTCTAATGCTGATGAAAGATAACTGCAGAACCAGAATGACCTCCCCTTAGCTAGATGTCAGACAGCATGGACCATACAATCACAACTGAAAACAGGACCCTCTCCACAAAGGGAAAGTGGCCTGTCTGGTGGACCCCAGCCATAAACAAACTGTATGACGGATGAGGGTTACTAATGCAAGACAGAGCTACATCTCCAAAAGGGAAGACAGCTGTGATCAGCACTAGTAGAAAGCTACATTATCTCATCAAGACATGCAAGGTCAACTTGGGGACATAAATCACCAAAGACAATGAAGGTAACCACACTGCTTTCTTCAGTTATGTCAGACACCTGGTTGTGAACCCTCGGATATGCTCAGAGTTGGTACACAACAACATATATTCCAGTGACCTGACAGATATTGGCAACATTCCGGACAGCTTCAGTGCGATTTACCCTCCCTCACCCCCAAAACAAGATAGTTATCACTGCTGTATGTAACCTCACTGTCATCTTGGATGTCCATGTGAGAGCCACACTCAGCAAAGACAAGTACACAGCATCCATGGGACCTGCTGGTATCTCCAGTTGCATGCTATGTGAACTCCAGAAGGGCTGGACCCATATATACAACTGCTATTTAACCTTAGTCTTGCTACAGGATATGTACCTGAACACTGGCATACGGCAACAGTGGTCCCACTCCACAAAGGAGATGCCTCCACAGACCATGGCAACTACCACCACACAGGCTTAACCAGCCTTGTCTGCAAAGATATGGGAGGAGTCATGGAGCTCTTACACAGACACATTACTGACCTATGGACCCTTGTTCCCACCTAGTTCAGCTTTGTACAGGGCAGATCCTGCCTTTTGCACCTTTGCACCCGAAAAGTACCTACCATGAAGATCAGGGTTCTTCAACACGTCATATGCTTCCAGAATAGAGGAAGTCCAGCTTTGTTCAGTGTCATACCGCATACTTACAGGTGACCTATGCCTGACATACAAGACCATGTCCAATCAGGATTTGGTGGACATGCTCCACTGCAAGCAATCCAAATCCACCAGAGCCATGAGAGCTGAGTATTTGAACCTCAGCACATACATGTATAGGACATGCTGGAGGGACAGAGTCATAACTCAGAGGCATCTCACACTCTAGCAGAGTATCCCAGTTCATGTTTGACAGAGTCCCTCACTGACTCTCTTCAGGAGACATCTGGACAACTGCATATGAGACGGAGGCACAGACTAGACAGAGACACAGTCATGTTATTCAATTACGTAAGGGGTCATAATGTGTCACTACTAAGTCAGAGGCACAATATTCAGAATCTATTCTGTACACTTATTACCACTATAAGGGGTGGCAATAGCCACATCACTATGGCTAGGCTTATACATGCACTAGGGCAGATAGCCTAGTAGTACACTATGACACTATGAAACACCGGTGTATGTGTAGCTATTGTCAATCAAACAGTATGATGTGGCTTGGGGGGGCTTGATATCTCCCTGTATTCCAACATTGTTTTGTCTATTCCTTCTAGCATGTCTAGGTATCAGTTGCTAGTGTCCTCTCCTGCTCAGCTGGTGAACCTGGGAATATTGAGGCACTGTTACAGTTGCCTCATGTACACTGACAACCCTCTCCTTCTGCCATAAAACACACATACATGTGAGAGATGCAACTATATAGCCAAAGTGGAGGCTGAGCTCTCTCAACATAGGACTAGCAAGACCAGAGAGAGGGTGAAGGTAACCACACACACATCTTTAATCCAGTCTCACATGGCACTGTCACAACTTAAGATCATACACATAGACACACAGAGACTCTCGGAGGCTCTGATCAGAAGTCTACCAGAATGGCGGTGGCCACCACAGCAGACACTCACACAACTGCCTCCACAGGGCACAGCACATGCAACACATTGACCACAGAGTCGGTGTGCCAAACAGTCACAGCCCTTAAGGCCAAACACAATGCCAGACACACTTGTCATAGGTGACTCCATAGTCAGACACACTGATGTCCCACTCACCAGATCAGGTACAGAGGAGGTCACAGTAAGCTGGCTATCGGGCACTGGAATCCACCACATAATGCAAGCACTCAGGTCACTAAACTGCAAGTACAGGTCTGACCCAGTCATAATCCATGCTGGTGTGAACGACCTGAGATGTACCTCCCTGGACTACATGGAAAGAGACATAGAGGATCCCTCTGATTATGTAGGCCAGGCAGGTATGACCCTGACCTTCGGCAGTATCCTACCTTCACCAAGTATGATGCCACATAAACAGAGACAAGATGATCAGCTGTAGTATTTTGATTAGACTATGGTGTCATTCTAAGGGGGTCCAATGTCTGTCTGCCTGTGATGACATGCTGGACAGGCCACGGTGATTTGCAAGGGACGGCTTGCACCAGTCACCCCTGGGCTTCCGGATTTCAGATGATGCTCTTGCCACCCCCATTGTGCCTTTTTATGCAAGATTCAGATTCTACACCTACCACCCTAGAACACAGTAAAGGAAAGACACTAAGGCTAATGCTGCTCAATGCCCAAGGTCTCAACCTCAAGCTGCACACACTCTATGCCCTTCTCAGTATGTAGCACATTGATGTCTGTGCTGTGCCTGAAACCTGGTTCACAACTTCTGACAGCACCCCGGCACTATCGGGTGTTACCTCATATCATGCATTCCGGCACCAGCATCCCGACAACACCAAGAAGGATGGTGGGTGTCCATATTCATCAAGGACACCCTCACCTCATGGTTGGTGGCAACACACGATGCATCGGAGACCATCCAGGTGCCAGTGACCGTAGGCAAGACTGCTCTGCAGTTTGTAGCATGTTACATGCCACCCGCTCAAACTCGGGTACCTCACACAGCTATCCTGCAAAACACTGAAGGGGATAAATGTATCTCCAAACACCATCCTACTGGGTGATTCCAACTATCCACATATAGACTGGGATCACTAATCATGCCACAACACTCTAACACAAAGGTTCCAAGAGTTCATACACTGAAATGCCATGGAACAACTGGTCCCAATCCCCTCAAGTGGAGGCAACATACTAGAACACATCATCACGAACATGGGGTCACACTGTTCAACACCAGACGATACCCATCATTGGTGAGATCAGATCATGGACTACTCTCAGTGGGAGTCCACATCCCACCCACACCCCAGATGGGAAAAGAAATGGTGAAGACCTTCTCAAATGCCGACTTCACATTTCTGAGGACTGGTGTGGTCTCTTTCAAGGCCCCCAGGCCAGCGGACACCATTACCCAAGCCACTGTATCACTTAGAAATGCCTTCTACCAGCACCTCCAGGACTGCATGGTTCAGGCAATCCCAAATAATAATGACTCTTTGTACCACAGGCAAGCATCCAGTCTGGTGGACCCTAGCCATAAACAAGCTGTACAACACAAGGAAGGAGCTACTACGAGATAGAGCATAATCCGTGGGGAAGACACCCCTGCTCATTGTGAGTAAAACACTGGGTTCCCCATACAATCATCCGAGGCATGTTTTGAGAGTAAACCCACTCAGGACTCCAGGGACAATCATGAGGCCTTTTACCTATGTTTGAAACCTGGGAGGAAACTCCCAGATATGCTCAGACTTAGTTCAGAATGATGTTGATATCACTGCACCTACAGACATTGGCAACATACTGGCTGACAGGTTCAGTGCAGATTTCTCCCCTCCCCAACTGGGGGTATGTACACCAGAGGATTGTAGCCCCCAAACATCTCCACTGCTGGGGTGGGAACTGCTCAATCCAAGGCAGAAAACACTTTATCCATGGGACCAGATGGTGTCCCCAGTTGTGTGCTCCATGAACTCAATGAGTAATTACACCCGCAGTTAGGGCAGCTGTTTAATCTTAGCCTCACCTCAGGATATGTTCCCAAGGAGTGGCATACAGCAATGGTGGACCCACTTCACAAAGGAGGTGCCTCCACCAACCCCAGAAACTACCATCCCATCAGCTTGACAAGCCTGTTCTGCTAAGCTATGGAGAGGATCATAATGGGAATTCTAAATGAAGACATAGGGGACTTGCAGACATTGGATCCAATCCAGTTTGGCTTTGTCAAGGGCAGATCATGCCTTTTAAACTTGGTTGACTTTTTCAAAACACTCACCCATGCCATTGACGTGGGCAAGGCAGTCCACACAGCCTACCTTGACCTGGCAAAGGCTTTCGACAAAATACCCCACTCAGGTATCATTGAAAACATCACCAGCTTAATTGTGAACCCATACATCACAGCATGGGTTGCAAACTGCCTAAGTGACGGAACACACAGGGTCAAAGTTGCTGGTGCCAGTTCACACTCCAGAGCTGTCACAAGTGGTGTCCCACAGGGCTCAGTCCTGGGCCCACATTTGTTCAGTATCTACTTTTTAGAAGTGCGAGCAAACACAGGAGGATTATGGCTGACAAAGTTTGAAGATGACTGCAAACTGGGAAGCATAGTTGGAAACCCATCTGACACAGACATCCTTCAGAAGGGTCTCATAGACACAGATAACTGGTGCCACGGCCATGGCCTTACATTAAACACTAAACAATGCATAGCCATACCCTTCAGGAAGAACAAGGTTACCACTACTTCCCATCTAGGTGGAAATCCTCTAAGCACAACGTAGGTTATCAGGGACCTGGGCACCCAGGTTGACAGTGACCTTTTGTTTGACACTCACATTGCCAGGGTAGTTTGGAAGGCCTTCTACATTGGCCACCTCATCATGCAGTGATTCCCATCTAGATCAAGGGAGGCCATCGTTCCCCTGTACTCATCACTCATCAGACCAATGATTGCATACAATGCCCCATTCAGATTGGATGGGCCCACAAATTCCTCGACAGGAGGTGAAAGGGTCTCAAACATATTTCTTATGCTGCCCGACTGAAGGAATTCCAGCTGTATTCAGTCGCCACTGTCTGCTCAGAGGTGACCTGTGCCTGACATACAAGGCTATGTCCAACCCAGAATTAATGAACATGCTTCACCTCAAGACCTCTACATCCATCAGAACTACAAGGGCAGGAGACCTAAACCTCAACACAGATATTAATAGGATGTGCTGGAGGGACAGATTCATCACCCAGAGAGTCCATATGCTGTGGAACAACATCCTGGTACATGTGAGGCTGAGCACCTCACTGGCTTTGTTCAAGTGAGATCTTGACCAATGGATGGGAGATTGCAGGTATACCCCAGGGATAACCTCAGTATCACTGCTTGACAGAGGCACAGCAAAATAATGGGCATATTATCCATCAACTTGCAGGTGGCAGAAGCCACAAAACTCTGGGCTAGGCTTATTAATGCCCTAGGGCAGATAGCCTAGTATGAACCTATGAACCTATGGACATAGGCCTGGGGCAGTTCCTGCTATTAGGACAGTGGTCTGCAGCAGGCTATATAGTAGTAGTCGGTTTTAGCCATTGGTTTTGACCATGGCTATTCCATGTTGCTTCTTGTTGTGGTACAAACATGGGTGTGTGGTTATCCATGCTATTTATTGCTAGTCACCCTCATTTTGTATCTTGTTCCATGTTTTTGCACATGTACATCACTGTATGACGTGCAGCTGTTTCCATAAGGTCATATGCATGGATATGGATGTTAGTTGGGGTCCTCAGGTGTGCATATTGTACATGATATTACATTACTTAACACATGGCATTCATGCCTCAGGTGGTGCTGCAGGGCCACCTCTGTCGGATACACATACTACACTCCTGTACGTTTGGAAGCAGGTTGTGTCATGTTAGGCATCCCTGTTACTGTATGAGTGAGTCAGAGCGGGTATCAGTCCCAGTGTTCCTACTGACCAAGCGTATGTGCTATCGTTGCCTCTTTGCCAAGGCCAGGGCATACTGGGCACGCCTCCTTCTGCCTACTGGGACAAGGTCAGGTTGTTCCTCCTCCGAGTCACCCCTGCCTGTGGTGGCCTTGGCAATGGTGGGGATGTTTGGCCCAGCCCTGTGCTGGTCCTGCTGCAGCTGTTTCCGCAGGATCATATTATGTAGCATAGCACATATCATGATCATTTGGGTACATGTAGTTGGTGTGTACTGCAAAGCTCCACCAGATGTGTCCAGACACGGAACCGTGACTTGAGCAGCCCAAACACACGCTCTATGATATTACGTGTTTGTGCGTGTGCCTCATTATGGCGTTCCTGTTCAGGTGTGTGTGCATTTCTGATGGGTGTCATCAGCCACGGCTCAAGTGCATAACCTGCATCCCCCACTAGGTGTCCATGTGGGAAGTCCCCATTGGCAAATGATAGGTACAGCTGCGTCAGATGCCAGATGTGGGAATCGTGGTAGCTCCCAGGGCAGCCAGCACACACATTCATTATTATGCCCTGGGCATCACACACGACCTGGCAGTTGATGGAGGGGTATCCCTTGCGGTTAATGTAGGCTCTACCCCGCTCAACGGCTGGTGCTTTGATGCGTATGTGCGTGCAGTCTATTGCACCCAGCACCTCAGGGTATTCCACTATTTGCTGGAAGAGACGATATTGCTGGCCACAACCTCACGGTCATTAGGGACATATATATGATCACTGACATGTGGTGACATGGCATCCAGGAACTGGTGCAGTACCCTGGAGGCTGATGCCTGTGATATCCCCATCATATCGCCAGTTGGTCTCTGGAAGGTACCTGTTGCTAGTATTCTTAGGCCAACACATACCTTGGTTTCCACTGGGATGGGTTCCCTCTGTTGGTTCTGTGTGTGAGGCGTGGCCTGCACAGCTCAACAATCTGCTGCAGGAGCTCTCTGTCCACTCTATAGCGCTCTACTATCTCCAGCTCATGTAACCCATGGTAGGTGACCCTGGGCCTGTATACTCTTCTCCTTCTCCTCACTCTGGGTTGTCTGTCAGCATCTGCATTATCACCACCCACAGCAATTCGCCTATGTCTGATTATAACAGCTATGGCAGCCCCTAGCATTTCTGCTCTGAGTTCAGCTTTTTTCAGTTTTCAATTCTGATAGCTTACTTTCTTGCAGTATCTCTTGTGAGAAACACCCTGCACTGCTCTTTGCAGTGTTTTAAGTGCTGGGTTGGGATTCTAGTCTGTCTGCATAATTGCCTGCTTCCAATTGTTTCCACCAATTAACTCCAGCAGTATTCCCTGGCAGTTTCCCTGTATTTTGGTTGTTTCCTGTTTCCTCTCTGTTTCCTGAAGGGGAGCAATGTGCACACCAGCTTAAACACGCTCACAGTCACTTAAACGCGCGTACACATCCCTACACGGTGTTACACGCGCGCACACATCCTTACACGGTGTTAGCTAGGCTGATTCATGCTAAAACGCACGCACACTGCCTTACACGCACACGCGCCAGCAAACCGTTGTAAACAGTTTGCAACACGCTCCCACATGTTGAACCTGCCTTACACGCGCGCATGCACGTATATCAAGAAACTTGGAGTGTAGGGATAGCGTATACCCTCAATTTCTTGACTTTCCTAATGTTCTGTTGGGACTCACCTCCCTCCCTGATGTCTGTCTGTCATCTGTTACCTTACATTGCCCTCCAATCTGGTACATTTATTACTATCCTTCCCCCCCGTGATGTCACCTACCTCTTACTCTGTTCCTCCCCCTTTTCTAACTCTTACACTACTCAGAAAGTGCTCATTACCTATGTGGCAGTGTGATTCAGTATTGTAACCCTCATTTACATAGGATTGCCTGGTAATGCTTAGTTACATGTCTTACACAGAGCTTCCCCCCCTTGACAACCACTAAACGGAGGCCATATTGTTTTTGGTCTGCAAGTCCCTCCATTGACATTTCATGTAATACATAAATCCCACAATTGTGGGTTTATAAGCTTCGGTTTTCAGTTTTAGGTAGCGCACCCCGTTTGCGCGGGTGTGCGCTGCAGTTAAACACATAAATCCCGTGAAAAAAAAAAAGTTATATAACTTATTTTTGCAACACTTTTTCCTGCCAATGGCCACATATTTGGCCATTGGCATGCTTAATTAAACATATGCACCCTTTATTTGGAGCTGGCATAGCTCCGTTTTTAATTGCAGAAATGTACTCAGTTGTCAGCTGAGTACATTTCTGCAACACGTCCGTTACACGGACTGGTTTCTGCTTCGTGGATCGCTCAAATACCTCATTTGCATATCTTTGAGCTGCAAATGAGGTATTGAGCATTTCCACGCCCAGTCCGTGTAAGAAACGTGTTAGCTGTCTCTTACACGGAGATTTGGGCTGTTCCTGAATCAGGAGGCTTACACGGAGGCTTACACTACTCTTGAACTTCGTGTAAGCCTTCCTGAATCTGGCCCTCTGTATTTTAATTAATTTAAATTGAACCTTCATTGTTAATTGTTTAATTGATCAATGCTTCTTGTTGGTTAATTTCCATTTGAAAATGTATTTAACATGGTCTTTGGGACAGTACATGTCTATCTGATGAAGTTTGTAAGACGAAAACGTAAGGGGAACTGTTTTTACCTTTATGTGCTTGATGTGCTTTGTGCTTTTAAATCACTGTGTTCATGTGCACTTTGGATTAAACTTCTGTTGAGCTGGTTTCTGGTGCCTTTCTATGGGTTATTATGGAAGTATTACCTATGGCTGTGGTTAACACCAGCTCTATTGGAGTTTACGGAAGTAGTATCTATGTGGGTTAGAAGTGTGTTTGCCTTATATCCCTTATTGCACATAATTCTACAGCAATTTTTAGAGGAATTGTTATATTAATTAATAATTTTTTAAAGTCAATTACTTAACAATGGTAGCATAGTCAAAAACCTTTTGAAATACTTACCTCTGGGAAAACAGAAACTAAGAGCTCTTTGTATGATGCAGCTGTTCTAGGTTGGCATAGTAAATTCAACTTATCAAGTCATAGGTCCGAGTGACCAGAGGTTCACTATCTTACCTCAGCAGAAGGGAGACTTCTTATACTCTGGAACAAGCTACCCATCTATGTCAATTAAAGTTCATCATTAGCACTCTTCAAGAAAAATCTTGATGAGTGGATGGGAAATAGGAAATATATCCTGGGGATCACTTCTGTGTCTCTGCTGGACAGTGGCACATGAAAATAACTTTATTGGGTGGCGTAAGCTATAGTACCTTGCTGGCTAGGCTTAAGTAGGCCCTTGGGCCAATAGCCTAGTACCTACCTGTGAACCTATGAAGGCAGACTGCTCCAGTGGAGACCTGAAAACTGTAACTTCATATGCATGGAATGCATTTCTCATCTGCTTGGTGATGGCATGCCTAGATGACAAAGTTACTGGTGTGCAGATGGCAAAAAGGAGATAGCCCTGTATACACTGCACATCTGATATGCAGGTATACAAAAAATGCAAGCTAGATACCCTCATGTGTCAGATGAATATAAGATTAAATTACTTGCGATAGCCCCTTTGAAACAGGATGACCCACATCACCACATGAACATGTGAGCTAATGCCAGGTGGAATAGTAGGACTGAAATGGTCTGTATCGTATTTACAGGACTAAATTACCATCTGTCAATGACTGCACACTCTATATTTCTTCCTTAATTAAAGTACAGGCTGAAGGCCCAGATCATTTTCAGTTGTACAAGCCCCACTTAATTCTACAGACTGGTGCTACTTAGCCTCTAGGGAAATTTTATTTGTAATGTCTGAACTGCCTTACTTTGAGTATCTAATGATTTTCATGGCAATATCTGGTTTTAATAATGATAATAACAACAAGAAGAAGAAATAACCACTGGTAATCACAGGAAATAATAGTAATAATAATAATAATAATAATGTATCTTGAAACAAGCTGCTATTAAAATTCCTATAATTTAAGCCAGAAAGCACCTTCTAAAGGAAACGACTGATAAAGACGTGAATGCTTATTCAAACACAACAAAACAAACAAGTTAAACTCAAAAAATAATTAAGAAGTTAATGAGCAGACCACTAAATAAAAATAAGACCATAACTTCTTCATATGTTCTGGAGTTGCAAATGCATATACAGACTTTGGAACTCACTAAAGATACAACTTCAAAAGATGGGTTACCAAAGTACAACGTTGTCATGGAAATTTATGATTTTGCATATTCCCCCAAAAGAACTTCCTAAATCTCAAAGTATTGTATTAATCAATATCTTTTTATTAATGAAGCTATACATAGCTACTAATTGGTTAGACCCATCCAAAACATCATGGAATAATTTTAGAGTACTAGCAATAAGGTATATACTAGCTCACAAATTACTTTTGAACCAACATAATAAAAATATTATTAACAATTCATAAATATGGGAACAAGTATTTAATATTATATTAGCGTAACATCTCATATTTGAATTTAACAAGAATTATTTTTACACCTTTAAAAAACTCTGTAACACTAACTGTTTATTACTTGAATTGATCTTAACCATTTGTATACTTTTGGTGTATAATTCAATGTGTTACTTGGAAGCATTTATGTAAATATTGTATATATGTTTTGTGTTTTTGTTAATTACTTTAGTTGGTAGTTTCTTTTTAATTTTTTGTATTGTTTTAATTTTGTGTGGCATATAAGAAAATAATAAAAATTATTATTGGAAAAAGAAAAAGAAAAAAAAAAGACCATAACAACAATAACACAAACTTTTACATTCTTATGGATTTGCATTCCAAGCCATTATTTAACCAAAATGGAGTTGGGTATGACATTTTAAAATACAAATAAATGTTTTTTTTCTAAATAAGCTCTTTTAAGAGTTAAATAGCTTTCAGCAGCTGTCAGTTCAATCAGACCAGTCCTATGTTTCTATAAAAAATGTATAATCAAAGGACTGTTTAACCAAAGGAATATTTAACCTTATCTGGGGCAGCCGCAGTGGAGTAGTGGTTAGCATTGCCGCCTCACAGCAAGAGGTTCTCTGGTTTGATCCTCGGCTGGGCTGCCTTCTGTGCGGAGTTTGCATGTCCTCCCTTTGGTCGCGTGTGTTTCCTCCAGGTGCTCCAGTGTCCTCCCAAAGACATGCTGTAGGTGGATTGGACAGTCTAAATTGGCCCTAGGCATGAGTGCATGCATGTGTGTGCCTTCTGTGGAAGGTTGGGTGCCGGCCTGGCAACTCGACAATGTAAAAAACTCCACTGTCAATCATGAGCAGACAGGTGATCCACTGTGGCGTCCCCTAACCAGGAAAAGCCAGAAGAAGATAAGGAAATCAAATTAGATTGTATTGAAAAAGAACTGTGCAAACTGGATCCAAACAAAGCACAGGGAGGAGACGGAATTAGTGACAATGACCTGAGACTACTTCAGCAAGAACTTACAGTACTATTATATCTTTTATTTACTAAGTTGCATGAATATGGAAAGCTTCCTCAAGATTGGAGACATGCATTTATTAAATCTATCTTTAAGGGGAAGGGGAGTAGGGCAAGAGTCATACAGACCCTTTGCAGTTAATACTTTCATACTGTGGAAAAATAATGGAGAAGATAATATTAGATAAGTTATTGTCAGAAATGGAAAGGTTGGGACTTCAAACCATATATAAGCAAGCATATGTCATAAACAGATTTATTACCACCTGCAACATAAGGTTCTATAACAATATAATAATAGCTGTGAATGAAAAATTGTGTTGTGATGTAATTTATACAGATTCAATGACAGCATGTGATAGGGTCATACACAAAACACTGATCAGTGAATTAGAACAAACAGGTATTGATGTACTCTTCATAAGATAGATAGCTGCATGGTTTACAAATACACATGGCAGGTATCATACACCAATTGGACAGGTGAAACCCTTGGCTACAGTTAGGGTGTCCCACAGCGCTCTGTGCTAGACACTTACTTGTTTAGATTGTTTCTTTCAGATCTATGTTTTCCATCTGAGGTGTTCTACAGTCTGTCTGCAGATGTCTTGAAACTGAGCAAACTGATGATGTGTTACAGCAGTGCATGTATGCAGGAGAACATGAGCAAACTGATGACATGTGTTACAGCAGTGCATGTATGCAGGAGAACAGGAGCAAACTGATGACGTGTTACAGCAGTGCATGTATGCAGGAGAACAGGACTAAATTGACCATTTTTATACAGAACAATAATATGATAAATACATCTCAAACTAAGCATATGAGATTTCATACAGCATACAGTGATTGAAAGGATACATTCATTTAAGGACCTGAGTATAAGGGTAGATCCAGCTTTCAGTTTTTCTAATCATATCAACCAACTATAGAACTATAGGTTGTATAAAAATATTTCTAAAGTTAAGGAAATCAGAAATGATGAAGTCATTGTTTGTTAGTTACTTTAGACCCAAACTTGAGTATGCAATAACAACTAACATGGAAACGTTATAAAAAAACAAGCATGAGTAAATTGGAAAGATTACAGAAGAAGTATACTAAGGTTAAAATTATTAAAAGTTATTATGAAAGAGTAAAATATCTGAACTTGTACGGTGTATCATACAGATATTTAGGAGAGTGTCTTATTCAGGTATAGAAGACGTTTACAGACAACTACCTCAGGGAATGTTTGGGATTATCAAAAAGTAGTAGAGAATCATCGGACAGCCTATGTAGAAGATTCTATAGGAATGAGTTGTGTACTAATTGGTTCTCTGAGAGAGCAGCTGATGCATGGAATATACTACCAAATTACATTAAAGCAAGCAGTAGTTTAGATATTTTTAACAACAGCCTGGACACTTACTATGAGAACAACTGTTTTGGTATATTGGCAGGCTATAAGAGGATTAATGCCTATGCTTTTAATATTTGTGTGTATGTATGTAAGTCTGTGTCCATTTCTACTGATTATATTTCTGAAATATTTCTGCACTCTTAATGTGCGTTTGCTTTTTGTGTTAGACTTACAGTTAAGATTGCAGGAATACATCAGGGCACAAATGACAGCTTCATTGTTACAAGCACAGATATTGCTACTACCAAAAGTAATACCATTCATATTGTTATATTTTGCAACCACATAAGGGCACACTACACTGTTCCCAAAGATAAACATGCCCATGCTAGCGGACCTTTTAATATGTAAAGGAAGAGCTGACCTCTTGAAACACCTACTGGATTCAAAAATCCGCACCATTATCTCCATATTTATAAGAAAAACATAGATTAATATAAAAAAATCTCCTTAATCCTGAGTAATGCAACAAAATATTCTGTCCTTTCTTCACCACTTATGAACTTATGAAACAAAAACATTATGTTTTTAAGTGAAAATCATTCCACTTACTACAGGTACTTTTTCTGCATATAAAAGTTATTAATAAAACAAAGATAAAATCCAACAGGCAACCTAGGTAGTTGTCTAGGGACTGTGTTGGCTTGGGGAGGGTCCAATAAAAAAAAATTCTTCCATAAATAAAGCAAGCTGGAAGACATCTGCAAATATTGGGTGCTTAAGGACCTTGCAGAAGACTTCTGTTAAGAAAAGCAAGCCCTAGAAACCTCAGTGTTAAGACAAATGGCCTAACATCACTCCTGAGTGTGTCTTTATTTGGATGAGATACCCTGTAACTATGAACCTGTTGTCAGTTTGCCAGTCTGCAAGCCATTCCCTGTTGCATATCATTGGCATGCTTTTTTAATGTAACATATAGGCAATTTATGCTTCAAGGTCAGCAGGCACTGAATTTGTAGATGAAGAACTGAAATGCAAAGTTGTTTGCTAGCAGCAACCTTTTCATTATGGATCTCTTTAATATGGAATTATTCAGATGACTTACTACTGCAGAGATTGTGCATATTGACTGGTATTGGAATATTATAATGACAGTAGTTTGAGGGCCTTTTATGATTGAAATGTTCTGAAATTAATAGCCTTATTATTGGTTCATATGTTTTGTTTCACTAGTAACTGGAAAAATATTAAAAACTACAAATTTAAAACTCACTCTAACAAGTGGCGCTTTATTAAACAAAGAACATACTTTAATGCAATCAGGAAGGTGAATCAAAGTAAACATACATTTATGCATGGTCCTAAAAATGAGTGCAGTGAGCCCATGATTTGAAAACAGCCCAGAGGTATACTTTGTCTATAACTTAGCAGATGCATTTTCTATGAATGTGTTTTTCAATACAGTTTCAATGAATGTGACTTTCAAGGGCAAAGGAGCGTACTGTTGCTCATGCTAAGTATGTTTTCATTGTGAGACTGCATTGTTTTGTTTACCAAATGGGTATCAGTGTTTGTGTTATAAAATGTGAATAAAAGTTTTAAAGTAAATTCAAACATCTGTAACTATTGTAGAAGTAAATAAGAAAACAGTATGCAGATGCAGATTGACAGGTTTGAGCAGTGTTTTGTGGAACTGGGGAGACAGGCAAGTAATGGGGCACTGGAATGGCTGCTGGACAGGGACACTGGGGGTAATGATCCAGTCCCGTGCCTAGGGTCCCATTTGACCATGATCTGGAGCTGCACATGAGTCCATGGTTGTACTGGATCTTCTTCCTTCCGTCAGCTTCTAGATCTGATATGATTTCACTTTACGGATTTGACACTCCTACATTTCAGACTTCACAGTAACACTGACTTTAATGTTTTGGAAGGCTAATTGCCTACCCAGCCTGTCCATCTCTCCACCTTTTGGATACACACATATCCTTGCTTATTGGGTAGTTTATTCTCCCCTTCACCATGTAAAACACTGATTATTTTCCACACACAATCCCGACTTCTTTGTCTCCTAGCCACAGCATAAGACAGTTACTAAGTCAGAGCCACATTTTCACAAGTTCGCTCACCATTTATTTCCCATTCCCTGCGCAAGACATTTATTATGTCTGCCCAGTACAAGCCTGACATCACTCTCGTCATTTGCTCCTCATTCAGCATTTTACATATTGATTCATTCTGCCCCTCATGACCCTGACGTCCTCATTCAGCATTTTAGATATTGATTCATTCTGCCCCTCATGACCCTGACGTCCTCATTCAGCATTTTACATATTGATTCATTCTGCCCCTCATGACCCTGACGTCCTCATTCAGCATTTTACATATTACTTCATTCTGACCCTCATGACCCTGACGTCCTCATTCAGCATTTTAGATATTGATTCATTCTAACCCTCATGACCCTGATGTCCTCATTCAGCATTTTAGATATTAATTAATTCTGCACCTCATGACACTGACGTCCTCATTCAGCATTTTAGATATTGATTCATTCTGCCCCTCATGACCCTGACGTCCTCATTCAGCATTTTACATATTGATTCATTCTGCCCCTCATGACCCTGACGTCCTCATTCAGCATTTTACATATTGATTCATTCTGCCCTCATGACCCTGACGTCCTCATTCAGCATTTTACATATTGATTCATTCTGCCCCTCATGACCCTGACGTCCTCATTCAGCATTTTACATATTGATTCATTCTGCCCCTCATGACCCTGATGTCCTCATTCAGCATTTTACATATTGATTCATTCTGCCCCTCATGACCCTGACGTCCTCATTCAGCATTTTAGATATTGATTCATTCTGCCCCTCATGACCCTGACGTCCTCATTCAGCATTTTACATATTGATTCATTCTGCTCCTCATGACCCTGACGTCCTCATTCAGCATTTTAGATATTGATTCATTCTGCCCCTCATGACCCTGATGTCCTCATTCAGCATTTTACATATTGATTCATTCTGCCCTCATGACCCTGACGTCCTCATTCAGCATTTTACATATTGATTCATTCTGCCCCTCATGACCCTGACGTCCTCATTCAGCATTTTACATATTGATTCATTCTGCCCCTCATGACCCTGACGTCCTCATTCAGCATTTTAGATATTGATTCATTCTGCCCTCATGACCCTGACGTCCTCATTCAGCATTTTAGATATTGATTCATTATGCCCCTCATGACCCTGACGTCCTCATTCAGCATTTTACATATTGATTCAATCTTCCCTCATGACCCTGACGTCCTCATTCAGCATTTTACATATTGATTCATTCTGCCCCTCATGACCCTGACGTCCTCATTCAGCATTTTAGATATTGATTCATTCTGCCCCTCATGACCCTGACGTCCTCATTCAGCATTTTACATATTGATTCATTCTGCCCCTCATGACCCTGACGTCCTCATTCAGCATTTTACATATTGATTCATTCTGCCCCTCATGACCCTGACGTCCTCATTCAGCATTTTACATATTGATTCATTCTGCCTGTCATGACCATGTCGTCCACATTAAGCATTTTAGATACGGATTCGTTCTGCCCCTCATGACCCTGACGTCCTCATTCAGCATTTTAGATATTGATTCATTCTGCCCCTCATGACCCTGACGTCCTCATTCAGCATTTTAGATATTGATTCATTCTGCCCCTCATGACCCTGACGTCCTCTTTCAGCGTTTTAGATATTGATTCATTCTGCCCCTCATGTCCCTGATGTCTCATTCAGCATTTTAGATATTGATTCATTATGCCACTCATGACCCTGACGTCCTCATTCAACATTTTAGATATTGATTCATTCTGCCCCTCATGACCCTGACGTCCTCATTCAGCATTTTAGATATTGATTCATTCTGCCCCTCATGACCCTGACGTCCTCATTCAGCATTTTAGATATTGATTCATTCTGCCCCTCATGACCCTGACGTCCTCATTCAGCATTTTAGATATTGATTCATTCTGCCCTCATGACCCTGACGTCCTCATTCAGCATTTTACATATTGATTCATTCTGCCCCTCATGACCCTGACGTCCTCATTCAGCATTTTACATATTGATTCATTCTGCCCCTCATGACCCTGACGTCCTCATTCAGCATTTTACATATTGATTCATTCTGCCCCTCATGACCCTGACGTCCTCATTCAGCATTTTAGATATTGATTCATTCTGCCCCTCATGACCCTGACGTCCTCATTCAGCATTTTAGATATTGATTCATTCTGCCCCTCATGACCCTGACGTCCTCATTCAGCATTTTAGATATTGATTCATTCTGCCCCTCATGACACTGACGTCCTCATTCAGCATTTTAGATATTGATTCATTCTGCCCCTCATGACCCTGACGTCCTCATTCAGCATTTTAGATATTGATTCATTCTGCCCCTCATGACCCTGACGTCCTCATTCAGCATTTTAGATATTGATTCATTCTGCCCCTCATGACCCTGATGTCCTCATTCAGCATTTTAGATATTGATTCATTCTGCCCCTCATGACCCTGACGTCCTCATTCAGCATTTTACATATTGATTCATTCTGCCCCTCATGACCCTGACGTCCTCATTCAGCATTTTACATATTGATTCATTCTGCCCCTCATGACCCTGACGTCCTCATTCAGCATTTTACATATTGATTCATTCTGCCCTCATGACCCTGACGTCCTCATTCAGCATTTTACATATTGATTCATTCTGCCCTCATGACCCTGACGTCCTCATTCAGCATTTTACATATTGATTCATTCTGCCCCTCATGACCCTGACGTCCTCATTCAGCATTTTACATATTGATTCATTCTGCCCTCATGACCCTGACGTCCTCATTCAGCATTTTACATATTGATTCATTCTGCCCCTCATGACCCTGACGTCCTCATTCAGCATTTTACATATTGATTCATTCTGCCCCTCATGACCCTGACGTCCTCATTCAGCATTTTACATATTGATTCATTCTGCCCCTCATGACCCTGACGTCCTCATTCAGCATTTTACATATTGATTCATTCTGCCCCTCATGACCCTGACGTCCTCATTCAGCATTTTACATATTGATTCATTCTGCCCCTCATGACCCTGACGTCCTCATTCAGCATTTTACATATTGATTCATTCTGCCCTCATGACCCTGACGTCCTCATTCAGCATTTTACATATTGATTCATTCTGCCCTCATGACCCTGACGTCCTCATTCAGCATTTTACATATTGATTCATTCTGCCCCTCATGACCCTGACGTCCTCATTCAGCATTTTACATATTGATTCATTCTGCCCCTCATGACCCTGACGTCCTCATTCAGCATTTTAGATATTGATTCATTCTGCCCCTCATGACCCTGACGTCCTCATTCAGCATTTTACATATTGATTCATTCTGCCCCTCATGACCCTGACGTCCTCATTCAGCATTTTAGATATTGATTCATTATGCCCCTCATGACCCTGATGTCCTCATTCAGCATTTTAGATATTGATTCATTCTGCCCCTCATGACCCTGAAGTCCTCATTCAGCATTTTAGATATTGATTCATTCTGCCCTTCATGACCCTGACGTCCTCATTCAGCATTTTAGATATTGATTCATTCTGCCCCTCATGACCCTGATGTCCTCATTCAGCATTTTAGATATTGATTCATTCTGCCCCTCATGACACTGACGTCCTCATTCAGCATTTTACATATTGATTCATTCTGCCCCTCATGACACTGACGTCCTCATTCAGCATTTTACATATTGATTCATTCTGACCCTCATGACCCTGACGTCCTCATTCAGCATTTTAGATATTGATTCATTCTAACCCTCATGACCCTGATGTCCTCATTCAGCATTTTAGATATTATCTCATTCTGCCCCTCATGACACTGACGTCCTCATTCAGCATTTTAGATATTGATTCATTCATTCTGCCCCTCATGACACTGAAGTCCTCATTCAGCATTTTACATATTGATTCATTATGTACCTCATGACCCTGACGTCCTCATTCAGCATTTTAGATATTGATTCATTCTGCCCCTCATGACCCTGACGTCCTCATTCAGCATTTTACATATTGATTCATTCTGCCCCTCATGACCCTGATGTCCTCATTCAGCATTTTAGATATTGATTCATTCTGCCCCTCATGACCCTGACGTCCTCATTCAGCATTTTAGATATTGATTCATTCTGCCCCTCATGACCCTGACGTCCTCATTCAGCATTTTAGATATTGATTCATTCTGCCCCTCATGACCCTGACGTCCTCATTCAGCATTTTAGATATTGATTCATTCTGCCCCTCATGACCCTGACGTCCTCATTCAGCATTTTAGATATTGATTCATTCTGCCCCTCATGACCCTGACGTCCTCATTCAGCATTTTACATATTGATTCATTCTGCCCCTCATGACCCTGACGTCCTCATTCAGCATTTTACATATTGATTCATTCTGCCCCTCATGACCCTGACGTCCTCATTCAGCATTTTACATATTGATTCATTCTGCCCCTCATGACCCTGATGTCCTCATTCAGCATTTTACATATTGATTCATTCTGCCCCTCATGACCCTGACGTCCTCATTCAGCATTTTACATATTGATTCATTCTGCCCCTCATGACCCTGACGTCCTCATTCAGCATTTTACATATTGATTCATTCTGCCCTCATGACCCTGACGTCCTCATTCAGCATTTTACATATTGATTCATTCTGCCCCTCATGACCCTGACGTCCTCATTCAGCATTTTACATATTGATTCATTCTGCCCTCATGACCCTGACGTCCTCATTCAGCATTTTACATATTGATTCATTCTGCCCCTCATGACCCTGACGTCCTCATTCAGCATTTTACATATTGATTCATTCTGCCCCTCATGACCCTGACGTCCTCATTCAGCATTTTAGATATTGATTCCTTCTGCCCCTCATGACCCTGACGTCCTCATTCAGCATTTTAGATATTGATTCATTCTGCCCCTCATGACCCTGACGTCCTCATTCAGCATTTTAGATATTGATTCATTCTGCCCCTCATGACCCTGACGTCCTCATTCAGCATTTTAGATATTGATTCATTCTGCCCCTCATGACACTGATGTCCTCATTCAGCATTTTAGATATTGATTCATTCTGCCCATCATGACCCTGACGTTCTAATTCAGCAATTTAGATATTGATTCATTCTAACCCTCATGACACTGATGTCCTCATTCAGCATTTTAGATATTATCTCATTCTGCCCCTCATGACACTGACGTCCTCATTCAGCATTTTAGATATTGATTCATTCTGCCCCTCATGACACTGACGTCCTCATTCAGCATTTTACATATTGATTCATTCTGCCCCTCATGACCCTGACGTCCTCATTCAGCATTTTAGATATTGATTCATTCTGCCCCTCATGACCTTGATGTCCTCATTCAGCATTTTAGATATTGATTCATTCTGCCCCTCATGACACTGACGTCCTCATTCAGCATTTTACATATTGATTCATTCTGCCCCTCATGACCCTGACGTCCTCATTCAGCATTTTAGATATTGATTCATTCTGCCCCTCATGACCCTGATGTCCTCATTCAGCATTTTAGATATTGATTCATTCTGCCCCTCATGACCCTGACGTCCTCATTCAGCATTTTAGATATTGATTCATTCTGCCCCTCATGACCCTGACGTCCTCATTCAGCATTTTAGATATTGATTCATTCTGCCCCTCATGACCCTGATGTCCTCATTCAGCATTTTAGATATTGATTCATTCTGCCCCTCATGACCCTGACGTCCTCATTCAGCATTTTAGATATTGATTCATTCTGCCCCTCATGACCCTGACGTCCTCTTTCAGCGTTTTAGATATTGATTCATTCTGCCCCTCATGTCCCTGATGTCTCATTCAGCATTTTAGATATTGATTCATTATGCCACTCATGACCCTGACGTCCTCATTCAGCATTTTAGATATTGATTCATTATGCCCCTCATGACCCTGACGTCCTCATTCAGCATTTTACATATTGATTCATTCTTCCCTCATGACCCTGACGTCCTCATTCAGCATTTTACATATTGATTCATTCTGCCCCTCATGACCCTGACGTCCTCATTCAGCATTTTACATATTGATTCATTCTGCCCCTCATGACCCTGACGTCCTCATTCAGCATTTTACATATTGATTCATTCTGCCCCTCATGACCCTGACGTCCTCATTCAGCATTTTACATATTGATTCATTCTGCCCCTCATGACCCTGACGTCCTCATTCAGCATTTTACATATTGATTCATTCTGCCCCTCATGACCCTGACGTCCTCATTCAGCATTTTACATATTGATTCATTCTGCCCCTCATGACCCTGACGTCCTCATTCAGCATTTTACATATTGATTCATTCTGCCCCTCATGACCCTGACGTCCTCATTCAGCATTTTAGATATTGATTCATTCTGCCCCTCATGACCCTGATGTCCTCATTCAGCATTTTAGATATTGATTCATTCTACCCCTCATGACCCTGACGTCCTCATTCACCATTTTAGGTCTTGATTCATTCTGCCCCTCATGACCCTTACGTCGTCATTCAGCATTTTAGATATTGATTCATTCTGCCCCTCATGACCCTGATGTCCTGATTCAGCATTTTCGATATTGATTCATTCTGCCCCTCATGACACTGACGTCCTCATTCAGCATTTTACATATTGATTCATTCTGCCCCTCATGACCCTGACGTCCTCATTCAGCATTTTACATATTGATTCATTCTGCCCCTCATGACCCTGACGTCCTCATTCAGCATTTTAGATATTTATTTCATTCTGCCCCTCATGACCCTGACGTCCTCATTCAGCATTTTAGATATTGATTCATTCTGCCCCTCATGACCCTGACGTCCTCATTCAGCATTTTACATATTGATTCATTCTGCCCTTCATGACCCTGACGTCCTCATTCAGCATTTTACATATTGATTCATTCTGCCCCTCATGACCCTGACATCCTCATTCAGCATTTTACATATTGATTCATTCTGCCCCTCATGACCCTGACGTCCTCATTCAGCATTTTACATATTGATTCATTCTGCCCCTCATGACCCTGACGTCCTCATTCAGCATTTTAGATATTGATTCATTCTGCCCCTCATGACCCTGACGTCCTCATTCAGCATTTTAGATATTGATTCATTCTGCCCCTCATGACCCTGACGTCCTCATTCAGCATTTTAGATATTGATTCATTCTGCCCCTCATGACCCTGACGTCCTCATTCAGCATTTTAGATATTGATTCATTCTGCCCCTCATGACCCTGACGTCCTCATTCAGCATTTTAGATATTGATTCATTCTGCCCCTCATGACCCTGACGTCCTCATTCAGCATTTTAGATATTGATTCATTCTGCCCCTCATGACCCTGACGTCCTCATTCAGCATTTTAGATATTGATTCATTCTGCCCCTCATGACCCTGACGTCCTCATTCAGCATTTTACATATTGATTCATTCTGCCCCTCATGACCCTGACGTCCTCATTCAGCATTTTAGATATTGATTCATTCTGCCCCTCATGACCCTGATGTCCTGATTCAGCATTTTCGATATTGATTCATTCTGCCCCTCATGACACTGACGTCCTCATTCAGCATTTTACATATTGATTCATTCTGCCCCTCATGACCCTGACGTCCTCATTCAGCATTTTACATATTGATTCATTCTGCCCCTCATGACCCTGACGTCCTCATTCAGCATTTTACATATTGATTCATTCTGCCCCTCATGACCCTGACGTCCTCATTCAGCATTTTACATATTGATTCATTCTGCCCCTCATGACCCTGACGTCCTCATTCAGCATTTTACATATTGATTCATTCTGCCCCTCATGACCCTGACGTCCTCATTCAGCATTTTACATATTGATTCATTCTGCCCCTCATGACCCTGACGTCCTCATTCAGCATTTTACATATTGATTCATTCTGCCCTCATGACCCTGACGTCCTCATTCAGCATTTTACATATTGATTCATTCTGCCCCTCATGACCCTGACGTCCTCATTCAGCATTTTACATATTGATTCATTCTGCCCCTCATGACCCTGACGTCCTCATTCAGCATTTTACATATTGATTCATTCTGCCCCTCATGACCCTGACGTCCTCATTCAGCATTTTACATATTGATTCATTCTGCCCCTCATGACCCTGACGTCCTCATTCAGCATTTTACATATTGATTCATTATGTCCCTCATGACCCTGAAGTCCTCATTCAGCATTTTAGATATTGATTCATTCTGCCCCTCATGACCCTGACGTCCTCATTCAGCATTTTAGATATTGATTCATTCTAATCCTCATGACCCTGATGTCCTCATTCAGCATTTTAGATATTGATTCATTCTGCCCCTCATGACACTGACGTCCTCATTCAGCATTTTACATATTGATTCATTCTGCCCCTCATGACCCTGACGTCCTCATTCAGCATTTTAGATATTGATTCATTATGCCCCTCATGACTCTGATGTCCTCATTCAGCATTTTAGATATTGATGCATTATGCCCCTCATGACCCTGAAGTCCTCATTCAGCATTTTACATATTGATTCATTCTGCCCCTCATGACCCTGACGTCCTCATTCAGCATTTTAGATATTGATTCATTCTGCCCCTCATGACCCTGATGTCCTCATTCAGCATTTTAGATATTGATTCATTCTGCCCTTCATGACACTGACGTCCTCATTCAGCATTTTAGATATTGATTCATTCTGCCCCTCATGACACTGACGTCCTCATTCAGCATTTTACATATTGATTCATTCTGCCCTCATGACCCTGACGTCCTCATTCAGCATTTTACATATTGATTCATTCTGCCCCTCATGACCCTGATGTCCTCATTCAGCATTTTAGATATTGATTCATTCTGCCCCTCATGACCCTGACGTCCTCATTCAGCATTTTAGATATTGATTCATTCTGCCCCTCATGACCCTGACGTCCTCATTCAGCATTTTAGATATTGATTCATTCTGCCCCTCATGACCCTGACGTCCTCATTCAGCATTTTAGATATTGATTCATTCTGCCCCTCATGACCCTGACGTCCTCATTCAGCATTTTAGATATTGATTCATTCTGCCCCTCATGACCCTGACGTCCTCATTCAGCATTTTAGATATTGATTCATTCTGCCCCTCATGACCCTGACGTCCTCATTCAGCATTTTAGATATTGATTCATTCTGCCCCTCATGACACTGACGTCCTCATTCAGCATTTTAGATATTGATTCATTCTGCCCTCATGACCCTGACGTCCTCATTCAGCATTTTACATATTGATTCATTCTGCCCCTCATGACCCTGACGTCCTCATTCAGCATTTTAGATATTGATTCATTCTGCCCCTCATGACCCTGACGTCCTCATTCAGCATTTTACATATTGATTCATTCTGCCCTCATGACCCTGACGTCCTCATTCAGCATTTTAGATATTGATTCATTCTGCCCCTCATGACCCTGACGTCCTCATTCAGCATTTTAGATATTGATTCATTCTGCCCCTCATGACCCTGACGTCCTCATTCAGCATTTTACATATTGATTCATTCTGCCCCTCATGACCCTGATGTCCTCATTCAGCATTTTAGATATTGATTCATTCTGCCCCTCATGACCCTGACGTCCTCATTCAGCATTTTACATATTGATTCATTCTGCCCCTCATGACCCTGACGTCCTCATTCAGCATTTTAGATATTGATTCATTCTGCCCTCATGACCCTGACGTCCTCATTCAGCATTTTACATATTGATTCATTCTGCCCCTCATGACCCTGACGTCCTCATTCAGCATTTTACATATTGATTCATTCTGCCCCTCATGACCCTGACGTCCTCATTCAGCATTTTAGATATTGATTCATTCTGCCCTCATGAAACTGACGTCCTCATTCAGCATTTTACATATTAATTCATTCTGCCCGTCATGACCTTGACGTCCTCATTCAGCATTTTACATATTGATTCATTCTGCCCCTCATGACCCTGACGTCCTCATTCAGCATTTTACATATTGATTCATTCTGCCCCTCATGACCCTGACGTCCTCATTCAGCATTTTACATATTGATTCATTCTGCCCCTCATGACCCTGACGTCCTCATTCAGCATTTTACATATTGATTCATTCTGCCCCTCATGACCCTGACGTCCTCATTCAGCATTTTACATATTGATTCATTCTGCCCCTCATGACCCTGACGTCCTCATTCAGCATTTTACATATTGATTCATTCTGCCCCTCATGACCCTGACGTCCTCATTCAGCATTTTACATATTGATTCATTCTGCCCCTCATGACCCTGACGTCCTCATTCAGCATTTTACATATTGATTCATTCTGCCCCTCATGACCCTGACGTCCTCATTCAGCATTTTACATATTGATTCATTCTGCCCCTCATGACCCTGACGTCCTCATTCAGCATTTTAGATATTGATTCATTCTAATCCTCATGACCCTGATGTCCTCATTCAGCATTTTAGATATTGATTCATTCTGCCCCTCATGACACTGACGTCCTCATTCAGCATTTTACATATTGATTCATTCTGCCCCTCATGACACTGACGTCCTCATTCAGCATTTTACATATTGATTCATTCTGCCCCTCATGACCCTGACGTCCTCATTCAGCATTTTAGATATTGATTCATTCTGCCCCTCATGACCCTGATGTCCTCATTCAGCATTTTAGATATTGATTCATTCTGCCCCTCATGACACTGACGTCCTCATTCAGCATTTTACATATTGATTCATTCTGACCCTCATGACCCTGACGTCCTCATTCAGCATTTTAGATATTTATTCATTCTAACCCTCATGACCCTGATGTCCTCATTCAGCATTTTAGATATTATCTCATTCTGCCCCTCATGACACTGACGTCCTCATTCAGCATTTTAGATATTGATTCATTCCACCCCTCATGACACTGACGTCCTCATTCAGCATTTTACATATTGATTCATTCTGCCCCTTATGACCCTGACATCCTCATTCAGCATTTTAGATATTGATTCATTCTGCCCCTCATGACCTTGATGTCCTCATTCAGCATTTTAGATATTAATTTATTCTGCACCTCATGACACTGATGTCCTCATTCAGCATTTTAGATATTGATTCATTCTGCCCATCATGACCCTGACGTCCTCATTCAGCATTTTAGATATTGATTCATTCTAACCCTCATGACCCTGATGTCCTCATTCAGCATTTTAGATATTAATTAATTCTGCCCCTCATGACACTGACGTCCTCATTCAGCATTTTAGATATTGATTCATTCTGCCCCTCATGACCCTGACGTCCTCATTCAGCATTTTAGATATTGATTCATTCTGCCCCTCATGACCTTGATGTCCTCATTCAGCATTTTAGATATTAATTTATTCTGCACCTCATGACACTGATGTCCTCATTCAGCATTTTAGATATTGATTCATTCTGCCCATCATGACCCTGACGTCCTCATTCAGCATTTTAGATATTGATTCATTCTGCCCCTCATGACCCTGACGTCCTCATTCAGCATTTTAGATATTGATTCATTCTGCCCCTCATGACCCTGACGTCCTCATTCAGCATTTTAGATATTGATTCATTCTGCCCCTCATGACCCTGACGTCCTCATTCAGCATTTTAGATATTGATTCATTCTGCCCCTCATGACCCTGACGTCCTCATTCAGCATTTTACATATTGATTCATTCTGCCCCTCATGACCCTGACGTCCTCATTCAGCATTTTACATATTGATTCATTCTTCCCTCATGACCCTGACGTCCTCATTCAGCATTTTACATATTGATTCATTCTGCCCCTCATGACCCTGACGTCCTCATTCAGCATTTTACATATTGATTCATTCTGCCCCTCATGACCCTGACGTCCTCATTCAGCATTTTAGATATTGATTCATTCTGCCCCTCATGACCCTGACGTCCTCATTCAGCATTTTAGATATTGATTCATTCTGCCCCTCATGACCCTGACGTCCTCATTCAGCATTTTACATATTGATTCATTCTGCCCCTCATGACCCTGACGTCCTCATTCAGCATTTTAGATATTGATTCATTCTGCCCCTCATGACCCTGATGTCCTCATTCAGCATTTTAGATATTGATTCATTCTGCCCCTCATGACACTGACGTCCTCATTCAGCATTTTACATATTGATTCATTCTGCCCCTCATGACCCTGACGTCCTCATTCAGCATTTTACATATTGATTCATTCTGCCCTCATGACCCTGACGTCCTCATTCAGCATTTTACATATTGATTCATTCTGCCCCTCATGACCCTGACGTCCTCATTCAGCATTTTACATATTGATTCATTCTGCCCCTCATGACCCTGACGTCCTCATTCAGCATTTTACATATTGATTCATTCTGCCCCTCATGACCCTGACGTCCTCATTCAGCATTTTACATATTGATTCATTCTGCCCTCATGACCCTGACGTCCTCATTCAGCATTTTACATATTGATTCATTCTGCCCCTCATGACCCTGACGTCCTCATTCAGCATTTTACATATTGATTCATTCTGCCCCTCATGACCCTGACGTCCTCATTCAGCATTTTAGATATTGATTCATTCTGCCCCTCATGACCCTGACGTCCTCATTCAGCATTTTAGATATTGATTCATTCTGCCCCTCATGACCCTGACGTCCTCATTCAGCATTTTACATATTGATTCATTCTGCCCCTCATGACCCTGACGTCCTCATTCAGCATTTTAGATATTGATTCATTCTAATCCTCATGACCCTGATGTCCTCATTCAGCATTTTAGATATTGATTCATTCTGCCCCTCATGACACTGACGTCCTCATTCAGCATTTTAGATATTGATTCATTCTGCCCCTCATGACACTGACGTCCTCATTCAGCATTTTACATATTGATTCATTATGTCCCTCATGACCCTGACGTCCTCATTCAGCATTTTAGATATTGATTCATTATGCCCCTCATGACTCTGATGTCCTCATTCAGCATTTTAGATATTGATGCATTATGCCCCTCATGACCCTGAAGTCCTCATTCAGCATTTTAGATATTGATTCATTCTGCCCCTCAGGACCCTGACGTCCTCATTCAGCATTTTAGATATTGATTCATTCTGCCCTTCATGATACTGACGTCCTCTTTCAGCATTTTACCTATTGATTCATTCTGCCCTTCATGACACTGACGTCCTCATTCAGCATTTTACATATTGATTCATTCTGCCCCTCATGACCCTGACGTCCTCATTCAGCATTTTAGATATTGATTCATTCTGCCCCTCATGACCCTGACGTCCTCATTCAGCATTTTACATATTGATTCATTCTGCCCCTCATGACCCTGACGTCCTCATTCACCATTTTAGGTCTTGATTCATTCTGCCCCTCATGACCCTTACGTCGTCATTCAGCATTTTAGATATTGATTCATTCTGCCCCTCATGACCCTGATGTCCTCATTCAGCATTTTAGATATTGATTCATTCTGCCCCTCATGACCCTGACGTCCTCATTCAGCATTTTAGATATTGATTCATTCTGCCCTCATGACCCTGACGTCCTCATTCAGCATTTTACATATTGATTCATTCTGCCCCTCATGACCCTGACGTCCTCATTCAGCATTTTAGATATTGATTCATTCTGCCCTCATGACACTGACGTCCTCATTCAGCATTTTAGATATTGATTCATTCTGCCCCTCATGACCCTGACGTCCTCATTCAGCATTTTAGATATTGATTCATTCTGCCCCTCATGACCCTGACGTCCTCATTCAGCATTTTAGATATTGATTCATTCTGCCCCTCATGACCCTGATGTCCTCATTCAGCATTTTAGATATTGATTCATTCTGCCCCTCATGACCCTGATGTCCTCATTCAGCATTTTAGATATTGATTCATTCTGCCCCTCATGACACTGACGTCCTCATTCAGCATTTTAGATATTGATTCATTCTGCCCCTCATGACCCTGACGTCCTCATTCAGCATTTTAGATATTGATTCATTCTGCCCCTCATGACCCTGATGTCCTCATTCAGCATTTTAGATATTGATTCATTCTGCCCCTCATGACACTGACGTCCTCATTCAGCATTTTACATATTGATTCATTCTGCCCCTCATGACCCTGACGTCCTCATTCAGCATTTTAGATATTGATTCATTCTGCCCCTCATGACCCTGACGTCCTCATTCAGCATTTTAGATATTGATTCATTCTGCCCCTCATGACCCTGATGTCCTCATTCAGCATTTTAGATATTGATTCATTCTGCCCCTCATGACCCTGACGTCCTCATTCAGCATTTTAGATATTGATTCATTCTGCCCCTCATGACCCTGACGTCCTCATTCAGCATTTTAGATATTGATTCATTCTGCCCCTCATGACCCTGACGTCCTCATTCAGCATTTTACATATTGATTCATTCTGCCCCTCATGACCCTGACGTCCTCATTCAGCATTTTACATATTGATTCATTCTGCCCCTCATGACCCTGACGTCCTCATTCAGCATTTTACATATTGATTCATTCTGCCCCTCATGACCCTGACGTCCTCATTCAGCATTTTAGATATTGATTCATTCTGCCCCTCATGACCCTGACGTCCTCATTCAGCATTTTACATATTGATTCATTCTGCCCCTCATGACCCTGACGTCCTCATTCAGCATTTTACATATTGATTCATTCTGCCCTCATGACCCTGACGTCCTCATTCAGCATTTTACATATTGATTCATTCTGCCCCTCATGACCCTGACGTCCTCATTCAGCATTTTACATATTGATTCATTCTGCCCCTCATGACCCTGACGTCCTCATTCAGCATTTTACATATTGATTCATTCTGCCCCTCATGACCCTGACGTCCTCATTCAGCATTTTACATATTGATTCATTCTGCCCCTCATGACCCTGACGTCCTCATTCAGCATTTTACATATTGATTCATTCTGCCCCTCATGACCCTGACGTCCTCATTCAGCATTTTACATATTGATTCATTCTGCCCCTCATGACCCTGACGTCCTCATTCAGCATTTTACATATTGATTCATTCTGCCCCTCATGACCCTGACGTCCTCATTCAGCATTTTACATATTGATTCATTATGTCCCTCATGACCCTGACGTCCTCATTCAGCATTTTAGATATTGATTCATTCTGCCCCTCATTGACTCTGACGTCCTCATTCAGCATTTTAGATATTGATGCATTATGCCCCTCATGACTCTGAAGTCCTCATTCAGCATTTTAGATATTGATGCATTATGCCCCTCATGACCCTGAAGTCCTCATTCAGCATTTTAGATATTGATTCATTCTGCCCCTCAGGACCCTGACGTCCTCATTCAGCATTTTAGATATTGATTCATTCTAATCCTCATGACCCTGATGTCCTCATTCAGCATTTTAGATATTGATTCATTCTGCCCCTCATGACACTGACGTCCTCATTCAGCATTTTACATATTGATTCATTCTGACCCTCATGACCCTGACGTCCTCATTCAGCATTTTAGATATTGATTCATTCTAACCCTCATGACCCTGATGTCCTCATTCAGCATTTTAGATATTGATTCATTCTGCCCCTCATGACCCTGACGTCCTCATTCAGCATTTTAGATATTGATTCATTCTGCCCCTCATGACCCTGACGTCCTCATTCAGCATTTTAGATATTGATTCATTCTGCCCTTCATGACCCTGACGTCCTCATTCAGCATTTTAGATATTGATTCATTCTGCCCCTCATGACCCTGATGTCCTCATTCAGCATTTTAGATATTGATTCATTCTGCCCCTCATGACACTGACGTCCTCATTCAGCATTTTACATATTGATTCATTCTGCCCCTCATGACCCTGACGTCCTCATTCAGCATTTTAGATATTGATTCATTCTGCCCTCATGACCCTGACGTCCTCATTCAGCATTTTACATATTGATTCATTCTGCCCCTCATGACCCTGACGTCCTCATTCAGCATTTTACATATTGATTCATTCTGCCCTCATGACCCTGACGTCCTCATTCAGCATTTTACATATTGATTCATTCTGCCTCTCATGACCCTGATGTCCTCATTCAGCATTTTAGATATTGATTCATTCTGCCCCTCATGACACTGACGTCCTCATTCAGCATTTTACATATTGATTCATTCTGCCCCTCATGACCCTGACGTCCTCATTCAGCATTTTACATATTGATTCATTCTGCCCCTCATGACCCTGACGTCCTCATTCAGCATTTTAGATATTGATTCATTCTGCCCCTCATGACCCTGATGTCCTCATTCAGCATTTTAGATATTGATTCATTCTGCCCCTCATGACACTGACGTCCTCATTCAGCATTTTACATATTGATTCATTCTGCCCCTCATGACCCTGACGTCCTCATTCAGCATTTTACATATTGATTCATTCTGCCCCTCATGACCCTGACGTCCTCATTCAGCATTTTAGATATTGATTCATTCTGCCCCCATGACCCTGATGTCCTCATTCAGCATTTTAGATATTGATTCATTCTGCCCTCATGACCCTGACGTCCTCATTCAGCATTTTACATATTGATTCATTCTGCCCCTCATGACCCTGACGTCCTCATTCAGCATTTTACATATTGATTCATTCTGCCCTTCATGACCCTGATCCTGATGTCATCATTCAGCATTTTAGATATTGATCTTTTTCATTAGGCCTGGCTCTGGCAGCATTCGTCTCTGAGACCCCCTGATTGTGTCAAGCATTTTAGTTTGCAGTCATCTGTGAACTGTAGCCTAATCATGTAAAAAAACCCCCTGAACCTTTA
>NC_056734.1:956255072-956298917 GCF_019279795.1 Protopterus annectens | reverse complement strand
GCTTGGTGGCTTTGTTTGGGTGTTGTGTGCATTTTTCCTGGGAATTGGGTGTTTTCCAAGCACCGGAACCGTGATTTCAAAATCCCAAACACACGCTCTATGATTATTCTGGTTTGTGCGTGTGCCTCATTATGGCGTTCTTGCATGTGTGTGTGTGCATTTCTGATGGGTGTCATCAGCCACGGCTCCAGTGCATAGCCAGCATCCCACAAGGTGACCTTGTGTGATGTCCCCTGGCGAATACCTGATACAGCTGTGAGGCATGCCAGATATGGGAGTCGTGGAAGCTTCCAGGGCTGCCAGCACACACATCCATGATAATGCCCTGCGCATTGCACAACCTGGCAATTGATGGAGGGGTATCCCTTGCGGTTTATGTAGCGTGTACCCTGCTCCCTCGGCGGTGACTTGATTTCTATGTGCGCATAGTCGATCGCACCCAGTACCTCCGGTATTGTGCCACACGGTGGAAGCGGTGCATATTGCTAGCCAACACCTCCTGAGATCTGGGAAGTTTATATACTCATGGGCATGTCGTAACATGGCATCCAGGAACTGGTGTAGTACCCTAGATGCTGATGCCTGTGAGATACCCATTATACCCCGGTTGGCCTTTGGAAGGTACCTGTAGCCAGTATTCGCAAGCTCACACATACCTTTTGTCCACTGGGATGGGCTCCCCTCTGTTGTCTCTTGTTCTCAGGCGTGGCCGGCACAGCTCCACTATTTGCTGTAACGTGTCCCTGTCCACCCTGTAGCGCTCTACTATCTCCAGGTCTTGCAGCCCCTGGTAGGTCACCCTTGGTCTGAACACTCTCCTCCTCCTGGGGGGCCTACGGTAGTTGTCGGCACCATCCTCCGCAACTCCGTCTGTCTCTGCCACATACCTATGCATCACGGCCACGGCGGCACCCACCATATACATATTAAAAGTTCCCCGTGTGTTTACACCCTACGCAGTGCGTTTGGGAAATCGCGCTGTGTGTTGTGTGCATTCACACTTTCTACTGTTGTGCTGTATACCCGGTGATGTCATTGGGTGTGTCTGTGCAGCCATATCCATGGATTATTTTCGGTGTTTTACGGTTGCAACTGCAACGGTATTGCCTTTGGTGTTACATTACAGTTGCCTGCATTGGCTTAGCTTTGCATCTTACATTACTGCATCCTGCAGGCACATGGCATATGATGCATTTTATCTGCAGCCGCAGTTATGCTACCTCTGTACTTGGCTGTGCTATTTCGGTTCTTTGTTCTTTGCATTTCTACTACATCCCCTACTATCTTTGCATTCATATGCCTCCCCTTTCCCGTTATGCAGGAGTCTGCATACAGAGTTGTGGGCTGGCCCCGTTTGCCCTTCCTGGATTGATTGGTGTTGATTGCTCATTACGGCTCCAATTACACTGCTTCCGCATTTCCTCATATTCTCCGCATTACCTTCCTATATCCGTGGCTGTTGACGGGGAGGCCGTCACATGACTGTGTTGGGGAACATAGTCATCCTCGTGCACATGCATCTGTGCGCGCATTATGTACTCTCAGCGCATCTATTTCCTCACACGCTGGTCCTGCTGCTGTGATGTGCATTGTACAGCCCTGGTTTGCTGGCCTCCAATATGCTTCCTCCTACTGTGGCACACCCCTCTGCGATTGACATGTATCTCGTGTAGGCCACTCCTCGGTGTAGTACCGCTGCACCGTTTGCTCCATCCTTACACCGCGCCAGCTTTGCGATTCACTATTATCTGCCTCATTTGCCTGGCATTGACTGCTAATACATGGTTACGGCGCTGAACACTGCCACCACTCCTTGACAACCCTTGCGCTGGGGTTGGGCTTTCCATACATACTATGGTGTGTGGTGGCTGTACAGCTGATGTGTATTATACAGCTCTTTTAGGACATTGTCATATTATTTCATTGCTTTGCACCTTCTGTACACATATCCGGGGTTCTGCTGTGGTTTCTACGCACATGACATTTTGTCATTATTTACAGTTTGTGCATGTTTTCTTTGGACATTCTCGGTGCCTTTTGCCTTTGGCATATTGCACCTGTATGATACCTGACGTTGACAGCCTTCCATTACTCCTTGGTCATGTTTGGGTAAATGTAAACCGTTTTTTTCGGTTTACATTGCCGTGCCCTTACGCTACGCATGCCCCACTTCGTGAATCGCTATTTGCCTTCATTTGCATGGTGCAATACCGCACACAGTGTGATTAGCATACCTACGCCGGGGGCGGCGCAGGTCCGGCGCACGCTGGTAGTGCACGTGGGATTGCTTCATACCTGAATCGCTCGGTGGCCATATTTGGCTTTATAACGCCGACGCTATGCTGGCGCCTGGCGCAGGGTTCATGAATCCCGGGGTATAAGTATTTCTCTATGTGCAATAATAAATAAAAAGTGTGGGACACAGAAATTACTGAAATACAAGACATTGAATACAGCTAAAATAAATGTTCAAAAGGGCATGATTATATTTATAAATGTGATAAAAGCTCTAAATAGAAAAATTGCAAATTTTCAGACTTATGGCTAAGTAAAATTGTACACAAACTCTATATAGTTCCTAAATTAAAATACTGATTGACTATGACTATTTTTTGCAGTTTTGTTGCTCCTGATACTTGCCAACTATGAGATTCTCTCCTAGTCTAATTCCCCATTAATTTCTCATAAAGCAGAATGGCAGTCATCTGAAAGAGGTTTTCACTGAGGCAATTAACAGGGGTAGTTCATGTTTTCATTATTTAAAGCTCTTACCCCCCCCCCACCACCACACAAGACTGATAACATGCATAAGAGTTGGTGTGCAAGGGGAATTAGTGAGAGCATATTACTCTATACTAGGGATTCAACCACAAACCTTGCACACTGGCCACATGCTCCCATACCTTCCCCTGAACAAAGGCAAGTCAGCAAAACCACATAACTTCTTTCTATCCCATGCCAATTCCAAAAGGTGCCACAGCTACTAAAGGAACTCAGGTTGTCTGAATCATAGTCAGGGTTTTATCTCTCTACACCAGTGGAGCTGACAGACAATGACATATTAATACAACTATGCCACATATGGATATTATTTAAAAAAGATTGTGTGAATTTCACTTCTAAACTTTAATGAGCAAAAAAAAAACATTGAATTTAGATTCCCCATTTAGAAAAGGATTGCATTTAAAACTATAATACGTAAGAATCAGTTTATTAAATAATTTGGAAAACAGAATCAAATTCAATATATTCAATATGACAACATTACTAAATATTTGGCTGAGATGTTCATTATTTAAACAAACTCGTGTCTACTTTTTAAGGCAGATTAGAATGACATAATTAGCAAACATTATCTATATAATATATTCTACTTTTATAACACCAAATAAGAAAAATCTCAATTTTTTTAAAGGTTGACATGATATACAACACCCCAAGAATGCCATTAAAATATCATATTAAGATACAGAACAAAAATAGAATAGGCATACCACATATAAAAATCACACATCTCATCCTCTAAATTTAAGGTACCTGCCAAGTGGATTGATACACTGTCTACAGAAAAAATGGAAAGAGATGCACAGAAACGTATGCAATTATAACAAAAAATGAAAGGAATATTAAGAATAATAAAATGTGGTTAACTTTAGATATCTATTTTCAAATTTCTATTTGTAATCCAATAGATTCTAATTATATAATCCTAATATGAAAAGCCTCCATTGTATCTTGAGCTTTATAGAAAGTTCTAACAATTATGAAATTATACAATGGAAGCAAAAACAATTGGTTTAATTGTTTGAAGAATAAAAAAATTGCTACCAGTAGATTGTATCATGAGTAAATTCAAACTAGAAGCTAAAGACTTGCTGTTGAGTCAAAGTATCAGAAAATGTATATTGTCTAAAATAAATGATATGAATATATTTGAACTAAAGAATTCTTCAGATATAATACAATATTTTCATCTGTGATTTTATTGAAGAATTTCCTCAGTTAGTATTTTCAGATCTTTATACACATGTTCTGAACTGTAAAGCTCAAATTCAAGAATAATATTTAAATTATTTAAAATAGGTAAATCTCCATAATTTGACTCACAGTGAAAAATAAGTAAAAAGGCATTTCCCCTTTATTAAAAAAAATATTTGAAAACATTTACATTGAACCTTCCATACTCCTTACAAGATAGATATATTCATGAATACAAATAATAATATTTGCTGGAATGGTAACAAGTTAAAGTTGACTAGCAACATATTTTTTATTAATATGATTTAATATCTGAATTCTAAATTAATTTTGAAAAACAATTACTCAGTTTTTGTGGACAGAAAATATAATGGCTAACAAAAAAAACTATACATTTTTATGCTCCATGGTACTGTTTCTTTGTTCATTCCCTGATATGTGTAATATAAGCACTATGTTTTATGACAAAGATTAGTATTACACGTGAAAGCCAAGCAGTCTATTATTAAATATACATTTTAAATAATATATAACAAAGATTCTTCATGAATTCAACAATTTGTATTTCGGATATAACACATCAATAGTTGCACATAATATTACATTTTATTTCTTTAATCTTTTCCACATTAGTCAATGAACTAGATAGTTTATACAGTTATTTAGTGCATGCTATGTTTTTTACAAGAATACTATTAGCTGAGGCAAAATCTATTTGCATTTTTATGTTATAATGTTTGAAAGATGCTTTAATTCATTAGTATTAATTTATAATTTAAGATTTCTTATCTTTTATGTCATGTTTATCTTTTCATGGTTTCAGCTGAAGAAATCAATAAAACTGTGAAAAATAAATATTATGAATTTCAACTCTTTTGCAAAATTTAGGAAGAAACCTTACATGGATGTCTGTGTTGCTGATCAGCTGATGTGCAATGTCCTTGCAGTTGTCCTTAATGGCATCACTAGGCATATCACTATCAGCGTACCAGTCTCTGTTGACAATGTGTGCATATGCTGCAGCAGGTGATGCATGCTGAACTCGTGTAGTAGTCACAATTCCAACAGACTTCCCTAGAAAAGGAAGAAAGAAAAATGTCTAAGAATGTATAACTACTATTTTAAATACAGCACATGCATAAACTCACACAGGATTTGTTTTTTTTTCCTCTGCTGTCAGTAAAAGTATATTATCAAGGAATGTCAGATTGAAAACTCCATGGCAGATTGGCAACTGTGTGGATAAATACAAACAGACACACACACACACACACACACACACACACACACACACACACACACACACACACACACACACACACACACACATGCAAACACATACACACAAACATATATATGTATTCTCTCTCACTCTCTCTCTCTCTATCTCACATATACAAATATTTGGAGAATAGTAAATGAATTAAGGAAAAGACAGTGATCAGGTCTAGGATTGGCAGGGTTAGTGCCCCTTAGGTGATGACTTTATACTCCAGGCTCTAAAGATATACACAATTTAATATCAACTGTTCAAACTTTCTCCAAAAATATTCTAAAATATAAATTAGTTTACACATAAATTTAGCAGTATAAGATACAGATTCTATAAAATTAATCATTCAATGAAAATCTACATAACATACAGAACCATTTATTGGACTGATTTGCATTTTCAATTTAGATAACCATATTCACCTCCATTCTCAATTCTTTCAACAGAGGTAATTTTGTTCCATTTGATAAAAAGTCTTTCACCTCAAATCACATTACTTCATCATCCTCATTACAGCTTTCCTTACCCTACTTTCATCTCAGTTGTTCGCTAATACTATCTTTCCCCTTAAATCTTACTTACTATCTTGCTGTACCATATTAGTAGATTCTTCACCCTTCTAATTGGTCTTGCATTTTGTACAAGCTTATCTATACCTCAGTTCAACTTTGTGTTTCTTACACATCTACCTTTTCATAATGCATGTATACTTATAAGATCTTCTGAATAAAAGCTACATCTCTTCATAATAGCTCATCCTTTTATAACACTAACTACATACAGACACACACCCAAAACAAAAAGCCAATAATTGCAGATACTCAGCAGCACTGGATAGGAGATTTTATTCAAATAATAAGTGTTTTTGTCCACATATGAAACTGCAGACTTCTTCAGGTGGTGTGATAAATCAGATCATGGTTGTAGAAGAAGAAGTGGTAGTCAATTATGGAAGAGTAATATTGAGAATGTTATAAGAAAAATGATAAATAGTAACACAATAGAAATGTGTATACATTGCCTGTAAATATGTGAATAATGTTTGGCATGTTGTGCAAACAAAGTACCTCTACTCTTTCTAATAGATGCCATGGGCTACAGCCAAATCAAGCAGATAGGATCTTGGTTTAACATCTCATCTGAAGGAAGACACACTCAGGATGTATCACCCCCTGCAGCATCAAAAATCAATCTACTTGGCATAAGAATAGACTCCACAGGCTTCTGCACCAAAGACAAGTATGCTACCTGTTACTCCACTGACACTACTAATACCTTTTAGGCACACAATAGTTAACATTTATGTAAAGACAGGATGGTCCTGCAAAAACTGGAACTTAGGAATACTAAGCTTTTCAGCGACAGAGCAAATGGCCTTTGTTAGCCAAGACCTATTCACACTGGGAAGGGCAGTAAAGTTGTAGTGGATAGAAAAAGGTGAATGGGGAGACTTATGAACACATGGAATGTGTGCTAAGACCATGAAGGAGGCAGGAAAAAAGCAAAAGAAAGGTTTTAGTTTGGTAGATTTAGGCTACATAAGGGAGGTAAGGAAAAGAAACCCTGGGATTAAGGTGGGAAATAATGCAGGCTGGATTTATTTATGTACTTGTTCTTTGTTAATCAGGTAAATAAACTGGTTCACATACCTTTTCCAGTAACAAGCAGGGTGCTGTGGCACAACCTATTATATGGATAACAAAACAGGACCAGTATAATTAAACTTTATAGTGGTAAAATGAAAAGATTTGAAGTTTATATAACTTCAGCCACTAAGGCTGTATCATTAAACAACACTTGAATACATTAGAACTTGCACTACAACTTATAAAATCCTGCATAACTGTACATACACAAATGCAACTGTACATATATGAATACATCAGAACATTCTCAAAATTGTGGATAACTGTATATCAGCTTCGATACATATTTCTCTGTTAGAGTAGGGATTTCCAGTTATTAGACATTAGACAGGCTAAATAATGCCGTGGTGGTGCAGCAGAAGTGTTGTTGCCTCACAGCAAGAGGTTCTCCAGTTTGATTCTCTGCTGAAGTGCAGGGAGTGCCTTCTCTGTGGAGTCTACATGTCCTCCCCATGGTTGGATGGCATTCAAAAGTCATGTGTAAATTGGTGTGCCTTTGTTGAAGGTTGGACATCGAGCTGGCACCTCGGCGTTCGTGAAAATCTACTGCCAATCATTAGCGGACCGGAGTTCCGCTGTGGTGACCCCTAACCGGGAAAAGCTGAAAGACAAACAAGCAAGACATTGGACAGGCTAAATGGTAAAATAAATTGTGTTTCATTTATGCACAAAAGACAGTTAAGCAGAAAGGAAAATAACCTTGCTGGCCAAGCATGGAAGACTGTTTATTAAAGAGGAAAAGATAAGCATAAGGTGTGCAGATAGAATGTTCTTTTCTCAGGAAAAGATCAGCTAGAGAATGTCCCTTAATGAAGCACATACAAAGCCTGATACAAAGGTTAAAAAAAGTCAATAAGGAAATTTACTAGACTAAAGCAATATAATATGCTGTGTTCAGGATAGCGGGGCAGTCAAGGTTAGTAAGTTCGTTAGACCTGTTACTTCGGAGAAGATGACAAACATTCAAGCCTGAGTACAGAAAACAGGTCATCTAAAGACGATGTCAGTTTACGTGGTTCAGGACAATCAGAGTATGACGTACAACAGTTTGAATTGTTTATCAGTTCTGTTAACAAAGACAATGTTCGGATATTGTGAACATGTAATAAAACCTTATTAAATGAACTACAGTGCTTAGAGAATTCATTCTGAAAAGTGCACAAGACTTGGTCCATAAGGAAGAGACTGACACCTATTCAGCACGAGTTTGAGTAATTAAGACTTTCATTTCTCAGTCTCATTGTATACAGTGTTTCCAGCTAATTATGGTTTAGTACTGTATTGTCAAATTTTACAGTCTCAATGTTTATTCATCTGGTATGCATTTCCTTAATGCATATAAAAAATATATATATGGTAGAATGGTTTTATTTATCTCAGTAGCAAATCCTCTCCCTTGCCTTTATGATTTACAGTGAATCACTTAGCTTCTTAGGCAACAAAAAGTAGAAATGCTTGTTGCCAAAGCTGCCTATGACATGGAAAATAACCAGAGATCCTGTACGGGAATTAGAGATATTTTAGAAATGTTTTGAAAATTTGTATAAAGCGTAGGAATGTAGCAATCAAGAAAAAGTACACATGCAAATGTTTATGGAGGATTTAAGTATGGCAAGGTCAGAGGTAGATGAGGTTCAACAATTAACAATTAAGATAGGAGGAGATGAGATACAAATGGTGAAATATAATCAAGCTGCAGGAAAGTCTCCAGGAATAGATGGTATTCCTTTGGAAGTTTAGAAGCTAGGAGGGAAGTTTTTTAAAAGGAAAGGAAGCACCAACATCTTGGAAAAAAACTGTGGTGGCTATAATACATAAAAATGGAAAAGACCAACAGACCCAGGATATTCTCGACAGAGTGGTGAGAGGCTCTGGCCGTCATTTTATATTTTTATAAGATTGTGGGTCCCCCAAAATAATTTGTGTATTACAAATAACTGGGAACCATATGAGCTCCAACTTGGGCCCCATCATGCTGGCAGCAAGACTGTAAGTAGTCACTGGCCAGTGAACAGAGTATAATAGAGTATTTCATAATCGGTCTGTTTAGAATTGATCAAGGGGGTTGAGGGTGTTAGTACTGCTCAATGACATTACATTTTCTCATGTTTGTATTGTTGCATTATAAATCCTCATTGTTCAATGACATTGCATTTTGCTCATGTTAGTACTGCTGCCTTCAAGAATTTTGCTGCTCAATGACATTGCATTTTTCTCATATCTGTATTGTTGTATTATAACTCTTTTATTGTTTAACGACATTACATTTTTTCTTTCCCGTGTTTGTGTTGCTGCATTATAAAGCTTTAATACTCATTGATATTGCCTTCTTTGTGCATGTTTGAATGTCAAGACCTTTTCCTATTGAGTTCTGGGTAAGAGGGTAAATGTATGTTTTCATTGCATGCATATCTCACTTTGCCTTATTGCTAACTGGTGTACTGATGAAATCATTTGTTTGTGGTTGTGCTATTGCCTTTTAAACTAGATGCATCACTTAGAATAAAATCTGTCATTCTTACCACCTTGGTGTGTTGGGCCTATAGGGGTGTCACCAGAGTCAGGTGGGAAGGAACCCATATCTACTTCAGCTACACCTGCAGGCTGTGCTCTCTCTCTCTCTCTCTGTATATATATATATATATATATATATATATATATATATATATATATATATATATATATATATATATATATATAATGGTTAAAAGAACGGCAAAGGTGTTGCCAAAATTGATAGATATGAATCAATGTGATTTTATAGACGGAATAATAACAGACAATATTAACAGAACACTGATGATCCAGAGAGAAGCAGAATGTAAGAAAATGCAACTGATTTTGGTGGGTCTTGATGCAGAGAAAGCATCTGACAGAGTAAACTGCAGTTTTACAAACAGTGCAATGGAAGCCTTTGCATCTCTTTATACAATAATAAGGTCACTTTAAAGGGTACATGAGGAATTAGAAGCAAAAATTAAAGTGTGATGGTTCCTTTCTGAAACGGTGTGTCTGAATAAAGGAACCAGAAGGGGATTTCCTCTTTACCTTTGTTGTTTGCATTATATTTAGTGCCACGGACAATGAAAATAAGGGACTCAGAAATTCAAGGATAGAATTAGTGTGGTAATCAAAAAAAGTTGGCTTTATTTGCAAACAATATTATTTTATACCTGATAAAACCTGAAAAGGACATCTCTGTGTTGTGCAACATTCTGAGACAGTTTTTTTTTTTTTTGGGGGGGGGGGTATAAAATTAATGCAGACAAAACAAAGGCTACAGCTGTAAACTATGTACCCACACATGAATTGGTTCAGCTCTACCCATATTTGTGGAGACAAAATAAAATGAAGTATTTAGGAGGTCGGGTTAAAAAAATTCTGTTATGGTAGCTAATGATATGTAGGAAGAGATTAAACAAAAAAAATACAAAAAACTGAGAAATTGGAAGCTATTTTTTAATGATATGGACAGGAAGATACAACTGGGCAAATATTTTTAGTCCCTTTAGTTTTATATACAGGACAGACATATTTTTACTTACCAGAGGATTTGTTGACAGTGATTAATAAAGAGTTGAATGATTTTATTTCAGAGGCGAAGAGGGAACGCTTCATGTAGGATATGTCAATCCTTCCAGTAGAACAAGGTGGTTTAGGATTACATGATTTGAATGGATATTTTAGAGCTACACAGTTAAGGCTCATACACAAAGCATAAGCAAAAAAGCAATAATTCAAAGTGGAAAGGGATGATGATATAGCTTATAAATAAGGAAATAGTGTGATTTTGGAGTCAGATCCTTAAGTAGAATAACAACAGCTATATAAAATATTATGTTCATAAAGTAGCAGAAAGTATTCTAAGAACTTAGCCAACATGAGAATGGAGAAAGGAGAGTCTGCTGATAAGAATGAATGGAATTAGGGGTACAGAGAATAGGCAAGAGGGATCTGGAATTTACAGGAGAAAAACTGCCAAAGGAATAAAAGTATCGAAAGCAAATTTCCCATTTAGTTTATGATGTTTTTGATGCTAGCCATGTATTAAGAGTAATACTTTATTTCTTGAATTGTATAATTCTCTGTGTGTGTTCTAACTGTTATGTAATGGAGTTTTTCTTCTCGGGTCTCTGCTGAAAAAGGGCATGCTGCCCAGCCAGACTAACCCGGTTAACAAATGTCAAATAAATAAATAGAAAGGGAAAGGTAATAGAATGGGAAGAGGCCAAGAAGACATTTCAATTGCTACAGACTGCTTTCTCTATCAGGAACTAATATCAGAGTATAGGCAAAGAGAAAAAATACGTGAATCCTAAATGAAAGACCTGCCTGCTCTGGCAGAGAGTTAGCTGAATCTATTACAGAAGCTGCTGTTATAAGGGGATAATTAGTTATGCATATAAAATACTGCACAATAACTACAGGAATCAAACAATAACTACAGGAACCAATCAGAGGTGCTTAGAAAAGATAAGGAAAAGAGAAAGAACTGATAAGCAATTCACAAGCAAACAAAGGGAGGACATATGTATGTTTCACAAATATGCAGCAAAGTCTAGAAGAGTTGGGATTTTTGCTTCCATGTGTCTTCATAGGTATTTTTTTTTTTTACCTCAAGCAAACTCCAAACAATTTTGCTTCAGGTAGATGGCAAATGTTGGTGGTATGATGAGGAAGAAAAAGATAATGCTCTGGAAGACATAATGAGTTAGCAAACTTTAAAAATTCTCTACAGAGGACTCTATCAGATATATTGGGTGAACAAATGGGTGTAACTAAGGAAAATATTTTTTGAGCTGGGATACAGAATCCAAATTGCCAAGACATAGTAAGGTCTTGTTTAATTCTAGTGGCTGCCAAAAAAGCAACTACAAAAAATGGAACTCAAAGTCTAAACCAACTGTACCTGAAGTACTAGTGAACATTGTAACAGAGATAAAATAACAGGAAGTTAGCTAGCAGCCAATACATCCCCTGGATTAAATTTTGATGTTTCCTTAAAACCTGTTCTAATAAAAATACAACACACTAAGTTAAAGTAACATAGGTAATGTATTTGCGTATATATGTGTGCATCTAAATATAAGTACACAAAAGTAAGCAAATATATGTATGTATGAATTTTATCTAATTTTACTTGTTTATGTTTTAAAATTATAAGTAATGTAATTATTTTAATGTATTAGTCACATGACCATGGATGCGGTTCATGTGATGTGTTGGGCGTGTATTTAATGTCTGATTTTAATGTACCTGTGTCTATCATTGAGAAAGGGTCTTGTACCTGAAAGCTTTGTGTTTGATAAAGGTGTGTTTTTTACCTCAACTTTTTCGTTGTGCTTTGTACCTTTGACTTTGCAGCAGTATATACTTGGTGTTCCTTTAGTACTGTATTGTCAAATTTTACAGTCTCAATGTTTATTCATCTGTTATGCATTTCCTTAATGCATATAAAAAATATATATATGGTAGAATGGTTTTATTTATCTCAGTAGCAAATCCTCTCCCTTGCCTTTATGATTTACAGTGAATCACTTAGCTTCTTAGGCAACAAAAAGTAGAAATGCTTGTTGCCAAAGCTGCCTATGACATGGAAAATAACCAGAGATCCTGTACGGGAATTAGAGATATTTTAGAAATGTTTTGAAAATTTGTATAAAGCGTAGGAATGTAGCAATCAAGAAAAAGTACACATGCAAATGTTTATGGAGGATTTAAGTATAGCAAGGTCAGAGGTAGATGAGGTTCAACAATTAACAATTAAGATAGGAGGAGATGAGATACAAATGGTGAAATATAATCAAGATGCAGGAAAGTCTCCAGGAATAGATGGTATTCCTTTGGAAGTTTAGAAGCTAGGAGGGAAGTTTTTTAAAAGGAAAGGAAGCACCAACATCTTGGAAAAAAACTGTGGTGGCTATAATACATAAAAATGGAAAAGACCAACAGACCCAGGATATTCTCGACAGAGTGGTGAGAGGCTCTGGCCGTCATTTTATATTTTTATAAGATTGTGGGTCCCCCAAAATAATTTGTGTATTACAAATAACTGGGAACCATATGAGCTCCAACTTGGGCCCCATCATGCTGGCAGCAAGACTGTAAGTAGTCACTGGCCAGTGAACAGAGTATAATAGAGTATTTCATAATCGGTCTGTTTAGAATTGATCAAGGGGGTTGAGGGTGTTAGTACTGCTCAATGACATTACATTTTCTCATGTTTGTATTGTTGCATTATAAATCCTCATTGTTCAATGACATTGCATTTTGCTCATGTTAGTACTGCTGCCTTCAAGAATTTTGCTGCTCAATGACATTGCATTTTTCTCATATCTGTATTGTTGTATTATAACTCTTTTATTGTTTAATGACATTACATTTTTTCTTTCCCGTGTTTGTGTTGCTGCATTATAAAGCTTTAATACTCATTGATATTGCCTTCTTTGTGCATGTTTGAATGTCAAGACCTTTTCCTATTGAGTTCTGGGTAAGAGGGTAAATGTATGTTTTCATTGCATGCATATCTCACTTTGCCTTATTGCTAACTGGTGTACTGATGAAATCATTTGTTTGTGGTTGTGCTATTGCCTTTTAAACTAGATGTGTCACTTAGAATAAAATCTGTCATTCTTACCACCTTGGTGTGTTGGGCCTATAGGGGTGTCACCAGAGTCAGGTGGGAAGGAACCCATATCTACTTCAGCTACACCTGCAGGGTGTGCTCTCTCTCTCTCTCTCTCTGTATATATATATATATATATATATATATATATATATATATATATATATATATATATATATATATAATGGTTAAAAGAACGGCAAAGGTGTTGCCAAAATTGATAGATATGAATCAATGTGATTTTATAGACGGAATAATAACAGACAATATTAACAGAACACTGATGATCCAGAGAGAAGCAGAATGTAAGAAAATGCAACTGATTTTGGTGGGTCTTGATGCAGAGAAAGCATCTGACAGAGTAAACTGCAGTTTTACAAACAGTGCAATGGAAGCCTTTGCATCTCTTTATACAATAATAAGGTCACTTTAAAGGGTACATGAGGAATTAGAAGCAAAAATTAAAGTGTGATGGTTCCTTTCTGAAACGGTGTGTCTGAATAAAGGAACCAGAAGGGGATTTCCTCTTTACCTTTGTTGTTTGCATTATATTTAGTGCCACGGACAATGAAAATAAGGGACTCAGAAATTCAAGGATAGAATTAGTGTGGTAATCAAAAAAAGTTGGCTTTATTTGCAAACAATATTATTTTATACCTGATAAAACCTGAAAAGGACATCTCTGTGTTGTGCAACATTCTGAGACAGTTTTTTTTTTTGGGGGGGGGGGTATAAAATTAATGCAGACAAAACAAAGGCTACAGCTGTAAACTATGTACCCACACATGAATTGGTTCAGCTCTACCCATATTTGTGGAGACAAAATAAAATGAAGTATTTAGGAGGTCGGGTTAAAAAAATTCTGTTATGGTAGCTAATGATATGTAGGAAGAGATTAAACAAAAAAAATACAAAAAACTGAGAAATTGGAAGCTATTTTTTAATGATATGGACAGGAAGATACAACTGGGCAAATATTTTTAGTCCCTTTAGTTTTATATACAGGACAGACATATTTTTACTTACCAGAGGATTTGTTGACAGTGATTAATAAAGAGTTGAATGATTTTATTTCAGAGGCGAAGAGGAACGCTTCATGTAGGATATGTCAATCCTTCCAGTAGAACAAGGTGGTTTAGGATTACATGATTTGAATGGATATTTTAGAGCTACACAGTTAAGGCTCATACACAAAGCATAAGCAAAAAAGCAATAATTCAAAGTGGAAAGGGATGATGATATAGCTTATAAATAAGGAAATAGTGTGATTTTGGAGTCAGATCCTTAAGTAGAATAACAACAGCTATATAAAATATTATGTTCATAAAGTAGCAGAAAGTATTCTAAGAACTTAGCCAACATGAGAATGGAGAAAGGAGAGTCTGCTGATAAGAATGAATGGAATTAGGGGTACAGAGAATAGGCAAGAGGGATCTGGAATTTACAGGAGAAAAACTGCCAAAGGAATAAAAGTATCGAAAGCAAATTTCCCATTTAGTTTATGATGTTTTTGATGCTAGCCATGTATTAAGAGTAATACTTTATTTCTTGAATTGTATAATTCTCTGTGTGTGTTCTAACTGTTATGTAATGGAGTTTTTCTTCTCGGGTCTCTGCTGAAAAAGGGCATGCTGCCCAGCCAGACTAACCCGGTTAACAAATGTCAAATAAATAAATAGAAAGGGAAAGGTAATAGAATGGGAAGAGGCCAAGAAGACATTTCAATTGCTACAGACTGCCTTCTCTATCAGGAACTAATATCAGAGTATAGGCAAAGAGAAAAAATACGTGAATCCTAAATGAAAGACCTGCCTGCTCTGGCAGAGAGTTAGCTGAATCTATTACAGAAGCTGCTGTTATAAGGGGATAATTAGTTATGCATATAAAATACTGCACAATAACTACAGGAATCAAACAATAACTACAGGAACCAATCAGAGGTGCTTAGAAAAGATAAGGAAAAGAGAAAGAATTGATAAGCAATTCACAAGCAAACAAAGGGAGGACATATGTATGTTTCACAAATATGCAGCAAAGTCTAGAAGAGTTGGGATTTTTGCTTCCATGTGTCTTCATAGGTATTTTTTTTTTTACCTCAAGCAAACTCCAAACAATTTTGCTTCAGGTAGATGGCAAATGTTGGTGGTATGATGAGGAAGAAAAAGATAATGCTCTGGAAGACATAATGAGTTAGCAAACTTTAAAAATTCTCTACAGAGGACTCTATCAGATATATTGGGTGAACAAATGGGTGTAACTAAGGAAAATATTTTTTGAGCTGGAATACAGAATCCAAATTGCCAAGACATAGTAAGGTCTTGTTTAATTCTAGTGGCTGCCAAAAAAGCAACTACAAAAAAATGGAACTCAAAGTCTAAACCAACTGTACCTGAAGTACTAGTGAACATTGTAACAGAGATAAAATAACAGGAAGTAGGATCTTTAGCAAAGGGTAGGAGCAAACTACATAGAAAAAAAAAATGGAAACTGTGAGAAAATGCATGCAAAAAAATTTCTGGAAGAGGTGTGAGGTTTAAGGAAATGCAAGAATTGAGCAATGTATGCAGTTAGATTGATGATAATTATATAAAAATATGTATGTGATGTAAAATATTTGTAACTGTAAACATGTTTACATGGTTTGTTTTCTTTTATATAAATGTATGTTTGCCTGTAAATTAAGTAATAATTTAATAAAGGTGGTAAAAAAAGATAAGAGTTATTAAAGTTCAATGAGACAGCTAAATTTGACACCTATCCACTGCAAAAGTCAGATTTCCTCAGAGACAGCCTACGCAAAGCAAGTTTTTTGACCATCATAGATTAAACCAAGGGGCGTTGGCAGATTCTCCACACCTCAAAAGCCAAAGTGAAGACAACATTCTCCATTATTCATTATTAAAGGTCTTTAATACTTTTCTTTATACTGTTTTTACCCTTTTGTTTTCACAAAGTTCCTATCACTTTTCAAAGACTCATGGAACCTCATAGTAGATACTTATCAGGTACCTTGATGACATAGTAATTTATTCAGAGGATTGTGTGTCACACTTAGTCAAAGCACAAACTGGAGTTTTTTAAGACAGGCAAGAATTATGACTAGTGTTGATGAAAGCAAGTTTTTTTTTTGCAGTTGCCAGATAAATAGGGTATATAAAATACAAACACGCATACATACATACATACATACATACATACATACATACATACACATGTTTCAGCCACAGGCAATAATGCCCAGCTAGCTGCCAAGATAACAAAACAGTCATTCTCATCATAACTGTCCAAGTTTTTCTTTTAAATATTTAAACTAGTGCATGCTTTAATATAATTTGGTAGTCTATTCCATAAATCAGTTGCTCTCTCAGAAAACCAGCTAGTATATTTCGCATTCCTATTTATTTTCCTGCATAGGTTGTCTGATGATTCTTTACTACTTTTTGATAAACCCAAGCATTCCAAGAGGTAGTTTCCCCTAGATGCCCTATGCAATTAAATAAGGCCTCCTTTAAGAGGGGTGATTAGACCCAAATCAGACAAAACAGAAGCTGTCAAAAACTGACCTATACCCTGTACTGAATTACAAGTGAGGTACTTTTAGTCCTAACTATAGAAATATGTACCCAGCTTTACTACCATAGGCTGTCCTGTGATAGACCTTACGAATGTAAGGCATACATACTATATGACTAAATGAGTGATCACAAATTTTCAGCAGTTATATATGACCAAAATGTACTTAATGTGGGTATTGCAATATTGTATTGGGTGATGTCATAGATCTCAACCTCTTAAGAGGCCAATGTGGAACACAAACCTTAACAATGTGTGACAAATGGTCAAAATGTGGAACACCCTATTTTTGCACAGTGTGAAACGTGCCATTGCCATGGATCATGGTAGAGACTTGCATTTCACATTCACCACTTTAGATGTGTTCTACCCCTGTCCTACTGCCAGGTCTGGGCCTGGCAAAGGTGCCTAAAAAGGTACTTAAAAGCAGGACCATCTACTTTGACAAAAATGTGTCATTTAAGACATCATATCTTGGAACAGTTAAGACCAAAATAATGCAAGATATCATATCTTTAACCATGAAAAATAAAAACACACTAAGCAGAAGCACACATACATATCCCAACATTTGTAAGCCCTCACATTCATGCCAGTATCACTACAGCGTTGTGTACTTTGAAACCGATTTTTTGCCATTAGCGTGCTATTTGGATTTTAAGGTAGGGTCCCTACCTTAAAATCCAAATAGCACGCTAATGGCAAAAAATCTGATCCAAAGTTCACAAAGGCTGTAGTGATACTGGCATGAATGTGCTTAGTTTCCAGTTGTGGAAACACTACTGAAAAAATGCCACTGAGTAAAGAAAGCAGAGCAGAGTGAAGGACAAAACCAGACTTGACAAAAATACTGCTATAAACCTAAGGCATTGACAAGAGAATTCAAAATAAAAATGTTTCTGAATTAGAAGTTAGAATTAAAAAATTAGAACTTAATTATAAAATTGCCCATTTTCTAACGTCAACCAGCAGCACAATACTGTCACTTCAGTGTTTTCCTTGAGCAGTTCAGCATCTTGCCATTATGAAAAGACACTAAAGTTACACTAAAGTTAAACACAAACTCAAGCAAGAATGACAATAAAAGTAGATTATATTAAAGCTATAGTACTTGTTAGACAGTGGAACTCAATGCTTAAGTGTTCTAACCTTAATGGACATCTATCTTTGTTATATTTTTGTTTGATCTGTTTAATTACACAGTTTATTAATAGTCCACAACATTAGCAATCCATATTAATACATTTCAAACATGTCAGAAGTTGCTTTGCTTGGGATTACAAGAGTTATTATGCTAAGGATAAACTGAGATGGATGTGGCATGCACTTTTCAGGAGAAGATATAAATTACATCACCAGAACTGTTACTTTAAGGATTTGGTTCTTATTATGGTGTCCAAACTCCTGGAGATCCCAGTTCTGAATTTATTTTGTGTGGGTGTTCCAATGTGTAGTCCAACTTACCAGTTCAGAAATGTAGTTTTCATTTAGGCATTACTTTGCTAGAAGTAACACAATTAAAATCATGAAGTAAATTGTCTGTCACTAGTAAATATTATTTCTACCACAGCAGGGGTGGGAATGAAATATCAAAATCTTGATACAAGTTCAGGAAAAGCCATGAAATACCTGAACAGCAAGTATCTTTCCAAATACTTTTCTCCACTGAGCTAGAAAATGCACGTGATTTTCGAGTTTAAGAAAATGTGTCTTAAAGTGACTATCTTATCTCTGTCACAGCAAAATGGTTACTACATGTCTGTCTCTAGTGAGAATAATTTGTCAGGACTTTGCTTTATACCAACTGTAATACTAGGTCCAGAGGTACACCTTAGCATCTTGAAAATTCAATGAGGAATTATCCAGTTCAAAATACAGACTGCAAAAGTAATCTCCAAACCCATGAAACAACTACATGTACTTTAAGTGATGCATACAAACTTAAGAAGGCAACATAAGTGCAAAGCATCCCATAGTTATAACTCGTTGTCTATATGTTACAATATTAGAGGATCACGCATGCAGATATAGCGCAGTGTTGCAGCTCATCACCACCTGAAAACACTTCTAACTTGAACACAGGATACCAGATTTTGGTTTGAACAATACATCCCTGATCCCATGTAGATGACACTAATCTAGAGTATTATTTCCTAAATAAAGCTATCGGCAGATCACTGCTTCCTGGAAGCCTTTTTCAAGCCATTATTTTGGTGCGAAAAGGCTTCCTGAAACGTGATTGGCCTATGCATTGGTTTGTGTGCCGCGATGCTGATTGGCAGTAATTGCGGTACACAAACCAATCAGAATGTGTGTAGCAGAGCCACTGCTGTTCAATGCGGAACAGAAGAACAGTGGCTTCACTCATCGTTAAATGCAGAGCATGCCGCATAATCTGGAGCACTTGGATGCTCAGGGTGATGTGACTGAGCTAAAACCTATCCAGATAAGATGGACTACAGCATCAGGGAAGACTTTGGGCCAATCAAAAAGTAGTCTGTGCTAAGAACCAGCCTTACATCCATGAGCTGGTTTTGCTTATTCTAATACTAGAAGCATAGTTTTCTGTCTCCCTCTGCAGTTCCATGGTCTAGTGCACCGTTCACCTCTAATTTGAGGGCCAAAAATAAAAAATAAAAAATAAATGAAAACTTTTTCCACACAAAAGGTGGGCTCTGGTTGCAAATGCAATATCAGCATTTATTTTGGAATGCCGGTACTGCATTATAACACAGCAAGCACTCTGAAGTGCTTCGACCATGCCCCACTTCTACACTACTACATGATCAATATTTGTGACTGCACCCCCTGACACCTTGCATGCTTCACCCATTCCTAGCTACACCTCTGACTAATGCAGTTGAGTTCAAGTTAGGATCTGTGATATTTCAAGAAACAGGTGATGAGGAACAATGGTCTGTTACTAAGCAATACATTGAGTAAGACTGACACTAAGTACTCTGTCACAGAGTGGGAATTTCTTATTATTAAGTAGGCACTTACTTTGATACAATATTAATTATTGGGAGACAGTTTCATCCAGATAGCTGGCCGTGCACACCTGCAATGGCTACACAAAGGGATGTCATCACCAAATCATAAATGTAACATAAGAAACAAATACCCTCAGCAACCTCACAAAAACATAACACTGACAGCATTCACAATGAAACATACATTCAAGAATCACAGTGTCTCAAGCCAAAAGGCCAACCTCTACACAATCCAATATCCTGGTTATAGGCGACTCAATTGTGAGACATACACCATTTTACCTTCTCCAACAATGATGCCGCAATACAAACAAAATATTATTGACTTTAACAACTGGCTTAGTTTCTGGTGTCATTTAAAGGGTATTCAATAAATATCAGCATGGGACGAGATGGCAGACGGCCCTAACTGATTTGAAAGAGATGGCCTGTACCTATCCCCCAAGGCTTTGTATGTCAGCAAAGATCTTGTCCACCCAATAGTGCCTTACCCCCAAAGTACCTTTTTTAGGCAACATCAATCTTTAAAAATCTTCCATAGAACAAAACAGAATTGGGATAACATGAATGTATTGCTACTTAGTGCTAGAAGCCTTAGCAAAAATTCCATTCATAAGTTCATAAGCTAAGTAAAGTGTTCAAGCCTTAAAAAGAGTGCTATCTCAGTAGTTGTTGGATCAAACACCACAGCCACAGTCCAATCATTGCAAGGCATTTTAAATTGTAATGGACTATTCACACCTCTAATATATTTAGGCAATTTATTGGATGATTTTGCCATCCTGTGTGTTACACAACAATATCTATTCTTTTTATTACATAACTGTAAACATAACTTTAAGGTATCATATTTGAAAATCTTTGGATTATTATTTACTTCGAAATCTAATAAAGAAAAGAATCATTAAACATTGATAAATTAATTGTAGATGGTTAGATGTGTGTGCTAAATGCTGCGTGTCTTGGAAAAATATAAAGTCTAGTTAGTCCACATAAACTTTGCAGACTATTAACCTTTTAAACTGGGTGCAATAACTATTAAAATAACTGCCTATATAACAGACGACCCGTACAATACTGTCAGTTTGCAGAGTTTAATGTCTTCAGGTTTCTTTTCAGTACAACATGAATGATGTTCTTCATGAAACAGCTATAACAGATCTCCCAAAAATCAGATTACATCTCACATATGATACATTCATATGAAAGCAGTCATTTGGGAACTTTTAAAGTCATTACTTTGGTATTTACAGAGTCTTTCATGCAGTCTGTTAATAAGCTCCTTTGTGTTCTTGTTTCAAGGTGAATTACATGACAGTTCAGTAAGCTGTTCTTTTTTCAAACTTGGTCCGTATCTTTAAACCTTGAAGCTGTTCCAGACACTGAACATTCAGCTTGTTTCAAGCTGTATCAGACTTTATGTTACATTGCATGAATGAATGCTACTTATTTATTTGACTTTTTCCATGTTTCTTAGCTAAGAACAGTTTAACGCTTTAATATATGTATGCTAGCAAACAGAAATACATGCATCTAACTGACTATATTTATTCCATACATATTGCTCTTAGTATTGAACAACAATATATTCTTGTGTGGTAAAGATTATTATTTACAGCACTGGGGAGTGGTCATGGGAAATCCCTGCACTAATTCCTATGCCAGTTTTGTACTCAGTAAGTGGGAGGAAGAATATATGTCTTCTCCAACAATGCTTTTTTGAATGATCTGATTTTTTATCGTCATTTTGTAGATGATGTTTTTATTTTATGTGGTGGTTCACAGAGGAATCTGGAACAGTTTGTTATGTATTTGAATAACACTACTGACTTTTTTCTTTTCAGTATGGTTTGTTCCAACTTTGATATAACTTTTTTGGATGTGCATGTAGAAATTGACAGGGCTGGTGTCCTGAATACTTCTTTACATCGCAAACCCTGCTGGAAGAATAATTTGTTGGTCAATGAAAGCATGCATCCTAGATATACATATCCCAATATAGTGAAGGGACAATATACCAGGATGTCTAGGCTATGCACACAGGAATTGAGTTTCCTAGATGCTATGAGTAACATGACAGAATGCTTTTTACAAAGAGGGTATGATAATTGTCTAGTGGAAACACAGAGAAAAATTGTGTAGGATGGTAGGCACACCAAAAAATGTAAACCTTATTTTTCTAGACAAATAGCTGATACTGATTCTAGGTTGGTCCCTGGTCATAGGAATTTTAGTCAACATTAACTCAGATTTGGTATAAAGTATACCAGTGATATACATCCTATATGTGATGTAATACATAAAAATTGGAATTTTCTAATTTCTAATTTCCAAAGCCCTTGTAGATGATCGTCCCATCTTCCAATTTAAAAATGCTATGAATTTGAAAAGATAGCTATGTGCCAAACCCCATAGAACTAAACATACACAGTCTGTGAGGCTTAGTACGTTCCCTTGTAGGAACTGCTGTATCTGTACATATATTTCTAGAGTACAGATTTTTGAACACCCTAGATTTAGTTTTATGTTTTCCCACACCATTTACACTGATTGCAGGACACAAAATGTAGTCTATTTAGCCACCTGCAATAAAGTAAATAAACTTCCAAGTTTTTATGTGGGAAAGACCAATAAGATGCTAAGACCAATAAGATGATCAAAGAGAGGGTAATAAGACATCTGTAAGATATAAGAAGAAAAGATGTGAAAAATGCTTTAGCTAAACATGTAATAGAGCATGGTGGCCATTCCTTTTCCTTTAGGGTATTCCAATGTATATTTGAGAAAGCTAGGGTGGGGACATAGTAAACTATACTGAAAATGTAGAATTGTCATGGATTTTAAAACTACAGGCAGACTGTTATCTAGGCTTAAATTGTTCTGCCTCTGAAACTCTGCTGAAGTGTGATCTGCAATACTAATCAGTTGCTAGGTATCTAATGATGGTTATGCTTTGATTGGATGTTACTTTTTATGCTTAATTGTTTGAGCTACTATAAATATGTATTGAAAATTACTGTTTTTAGATCTGATGAAGCTTCTGTTGGGAAACGCGAAAGTTCTTTTCTTCTTTTTATATTAAATTTTACATTTTTTATGACCGTGGTGTTCCTGCTACTTTTATTTGCATGTTTCCTGTTCCATTTACTATATACTGTACAGCATACGCTTGCTTGTACAGATTGTTTTTGCATTTTTACATACATGGCAGTAATGTACACTCAGTTCAGTTTACAAACTTGAAACATTAAAATGTATTTTGGGTATTTTTGTTTTACTTCCATACATGTTTATGGTACTTTAATTACTCAATTACAATAAAGACATGGTTGTCTTTTAACAATTACTGAATTATTGATACAGACCAATATGATTTTTCTTGTACCTTTATTTTAGTCCTTTTTACAGTACTGTTTACACAGTCAATGTAAAACTGAAAACTGTTTTTCCCCCCTGTAGTATACAGCATTGTATTGTAGTACTGTTTATTTACTTTATGCTGTGAGAATTAAATGTATGCCTGCTCTCTGGCTGTTACCCAGATTGCGGCACTTTGGTTTAACATATTTGCTTTATTACGTTACCAACAATTTGTGGACCATTGTCTGATTTGATCATTTTTAGCCATGCCCAAAAACAGAAAATATATTTTTATAGAGCTCTTCCTGTTGCCTATGCTGTCATTGATTTTTTTTTTTTTTGCTACTTGGCAAGGGACCTGCATAATTTATTTTAACTCATACCATGGTATATTTACTAGCTGTACTTGGTGTAACTGAGATTTTTTACCCTCTTTTACTTTTAGAATTTACCTGCAAACAGATTATTAATGACATATATGCACAATTGTGATGTTTTATTACAATTACCAAATAGGATTTTTGTAGACTCTCTTGCTTTTTGCTTAACGCTGCATGTGAATACTTCTTGTGTTTGACCTGGTAATTTTAGTACCAGTAAATTTTATTTCATATAACATTCCTTGTAACAACCCATTTCAGCCTTTAAAGATCCAAGCTTACATAAAACAAAATCGCTTACTTTTTTTTCTTTTTGCACATTCCAGACTCTGTAGTACATCTCCTAACCCCGTCAGCACTTACTTTTATCTTTAGTAATTTGCTAATATGGTTGCAACTTGATATTAGAATGCAGTTGTAAAACACTTAGAACTATAATAAATATTTGTAATTTGCCTAACTATGCATAAATTTTAAACTTGGGTTTTATTTGTAGTATTATGTCCTCAGTACAACCTTATATTACTAACATTGCCTTTGAATGCTGTTTTTGCTGGAGTCTCAGCTATTTTTGATGCTATTATACAATTATTGACCTAACTAACACATGCTTAAAACAGATATATTTACATTATTTGCATTTGCTGTTGTCTGCCTTTTGCTTTTGTGCATTTTAAACAGATGTACTTTAGGTGAAGAGAAATATATATTTATTATAATATATATTATAATAGATCTACTTAATTTTTGTTTCCCAAAATACACAGCATTACACTTTCTCTCACTAAATGAGAGACTACCTGTACTAACCCACTTACCTAAGCATAGAAATACTTATTATTAGTGAAATCATCTTCATTATTAGCAATAAAAAAACAATTTTACAATCATCAATGTACGTAACCAATCAGCAATGATCATCATTTGGAATAGGGGCAAAAGTGATATTAAACAACAAAGGCCAGCACACAGATCCCTAAGGAACACCTGATTTCACTAGTGTTGGATATGTTTATTTTTCCTTGAGTCATTACACTCTCATTCTGCCGTTGAGCCAACAATTTATGCACCTGCATAATACTGTTTAACCCTATATTGTTCCAGTACCAAATCAGTTATATGTAACAACAGTTATTCAAAAGCTTTGGTTAAATCCAGAGTACACCTGTGCTAATTCCCATCTCCATAGCCCTAGAGATGAAATCATAAAAGATAAATGAGTGTAGAATTTTTTAAAAAAATATGATGAAAAATATCAAGCAATGCAAGATTGTTTTCTTTAAGTATAATCTCACTAATAAAGCTCTCTCTTAATAGCCAATAATTATGTACTACCATCTTATCTCCAGATTTAAAAACTGAATTGACTAATAATTCCCTCAAAAAACCTTGTGCACATTCATTATAGATAACATAACTAAATGTTCTAGTAAATATATTTACTAAATAATATTTTATATTACCTAAAAAAATTCCAGTAATACAATCTGGTTCACTAGACATATCAGATTTAATTTTATTTATGGTTCTTAGTAATTTCTCTTCAGTAATATTAGCACGTCTTACAATCAGTTCTTTGTTCCACAAATTAAGTATAATCACTTGGGTCAGTGCCAATACCAGTAAAATAGTCATTAAATGTATTAGCTATCAATTCATGACCACTAGTAGTTGACTCGCCTACAACAATAGTATTAATATGATCTGTTTCATTCGTGAAGGAATTAATGTGTGTGTATATATATATATATATATATATATATATATATATATATATAGATTGAGAGAGAGTGTTTGTGTGATTATTTGCCAATAATTTTCATAATTTATTTTTCATATCTTCTACTTAAAGATAGTTCCTTACTTTTCAACGTTAACTTCTTTTTAATAAAATTATTGGGAAATTTATGGTAAACACAAGATGCCCTATTTTTTCTATTATATAATCTGTTCAAATTATAATTCCACTATAACAGGAATTTATTTTTGGAATTTACTGTTCTATAGCAAGTTGTCCCAGCTACACTGCTATACAAGAAACACATCACTCCTTACTGCACTGTCCTGGATACCTGGTTCAAAACCATTGAGAGTACCCCTTCAGTGCAAGGTCTTAATACTTATCATGCATTCAGGCTCACCTCACTAGACATTAAAGACAATGGTGTCTTTATATTTGTAAAGCAAAAAAACTCCAAACTCATAGATAACAATCTGGAACTCCTTCATGCGCATCTTGCCATTAACAAAACCTCTTATCACATCATAGCCAACTATAGGACCCCTTCTATGGCCTCTATGGCCCATACCTCCTCCCTGACCAGTACAGAGTCCCTGTACATTTAGCCAAACACAATTCTCCTAAGCATCTCCTCTTCAACTACCCCTCCATCAACTGGGAGAGATATTCATTCTTTAACCTGTATGTCCAGACAATTCTAGATTTCATAAATACAGACTCACTGGACCAGCTTGTTTGTACCCCATCTAGCAGCAACAAAATCTTGGACTTGATTCTCACCAGTTTGGAACAACTCTGTTCAATACCAGTTGTAACTTGACCCCTAGCCATATCAGACCATTGATCCTTCACTTTCACTTTAATAATTTAGTAATCTGAGTTTATACTAAATGTAATCTACTAAAACTAAGCAATGACTTAGCTAAATTTAAACTTGATGTCCCTTCTGTATATGCAGAATCCTTAAATGTCAAATTCTGTTTACATGTAATTAGTAGCACAGATGCATTTGTCCCACTCCAAGGTAAAAACAATGCTAAATTTGAAAATAAACCCATATAGTGTAATACAATATATAAACAAGCTCTAGAATAAAACCAAAAGCTTATTGCACATAAAAATAAATGTAGCTCTCTAAATGCAATAAATGTTCTTGCTAAACTTAACAGGGAACTCCAGATTCTGACTAAATTAGTCTAATCTAGATATGCAGTAAAAAATAGCCACTCAGGCAAACAACAACCACAAATCCTTCTTTAACTATGTTAGAAACTTCAGAAACAATACCCAGCATTGCACAAAGCTAATAGTACATGGTATGACATTCTCAGACCTGGAGGACATAGTCTATCTACTAGCAGATACATTTTGCTGTGATGTAACACCCTTCCCACACCCCACATTCCCAATTCACATACCAGCATCCACACACACACACACACACAAATCTCCAAACTATAAGGCCTCAAAGAACTATCCAAGGCAAAGAACACTGTTTCTGTAGTGCCAGATAACATAGCAGGATGCCTACTGGCCAGCCAGAAACAGGATCTAATTTAACAGCATTGGATGAGATGAATGGAGAACAGCAACTGTCATCACCTTGCACAAAGGTGGGACATCAACAAATCAGGGAAATTATACACCCATAGGTCTGACCAGCCTCATCTATAAGGCTAGGAAAAGGATCATTATGAAATTAATAAGTAGTGATATAGGAAAACCTACAAAATCTTTACACAAACCACTTTGGTTTTGTCAAGGGTAGATCCTGCCTACTTAGCCTGGTTTATTGAAGCAATAAATAAGAGAAAATCTGTATGACACCATCTCTAGACCTTACAAAGGAAATGAACACCATCCAACACTCAAGTATAGTTGATTTACTCACCTAGCTAAAAATAAATCCATACCTAGCTCACTGGATGGCAAACTGGATCACTAATAGAATCCAGGAAGTTATGATTGGTGGCTCTAAAACACAAACCAATAGCAGTGTACAAGAGGGTTATGTCCTATTGTCACTCTAGTTTGGCATTTACTTCTTGGAGGTCAAAGCTAATGTTAAGGGTTTACACCTGACCATGTTTTCAGATGACTGTACACTTGTAAACATCATAAACTCTCCAGAAGATGCTAAAATCCTCCAAGAAGTCTTTCTCAAATGAAAAGTTGGTGTCAAAAACATGTCCCGAAAGTAAACTCCAAAAGATGTATAATGGCTTCAGGCGCCCAGGTAGCAAGATATTTCCTGTGGTACATTTGGCTGGGGACACATGGCTGAAGTGACATTCAGCTGCAGAGAAATATGGCTGTTTGCAAATTCCCTGTGGGCAAAGAGAAGCACACAATGCCATGCTTACAGCTTTACTAACCAAATGCATGGCGGCAGAAGAAGTAATAAGTGCTGTGCTCAGTGTACAGCACATGCTTATGTAACTGCAACATGTAGAAGTGTGCTACAGCATGGAGGAAATCCTGCCTGCTTCTGTAGTCACATTAATGCTCCAGTACACATTTTAGGTAATGCTCCTTAGACACTGTGAAGGGGAAGTAGTCCACACACACTGATTATAAATGCACTGCCCATTGTGCACTGCATTTTTACTGACACATGCCCTCTGGCCAGGCTGCTGCTGATGCCTGCCATATTGCCTGCTGTCTCATGTTCTCTTGGGGGCCATGGACACTGTTTTCCCCCTGTGCATTTGGTTCTTAAACCTGTGGACATGGCAGTATGTGCTTCTCTTTGCCCACAGGGAATTTGCAAACAGTCATATTTCTCTGCAGCTGAATGTCACTTCAGCCATGTGTTCCCCAGTCAAATGTACCACAGGGAAATGTCTCACTGCCTAGGTGCTGAACCCATTACAAACATGTCTAAAAAATGCCTTGTGATTGTCTTTGGCTTTGGTAGATATTTTAGCCTAAAAACTTGGCTTTGGTGGATTTTATTAATGTCCTGAGTTATTTGTTTATTTCAGTGATAAGGATTGTAACATTCTGGGAAATACTCTTCTTACTTTTGGTCAAAATTTTTTTTTTTATTATAAAGCTTGTTGTTATTATGATTCCACCATGTGGGTTTGTTCCTGTAGTTTGCCCTGCACTTGTTCCTATGGTATACCTTCATATAAGTGGAAATCAAAATTACGACCATGCTGTTGTGCGACTCTAAAGTGCGAAATTTAAACTTTGACAGTCACCGTAGTTCGAAAATCAGCATATCGAAAAGCAGATTCGCTGATTTTTGAACGAAAACTTCAAATACACATCGTAATGCAGGGGGGCAAGCCCCGCTGCACACCCCCATTACTTTTATATACTAACTCTGAGATCGTATTAGAGTGGGGAAAGGGTTCATGTCCCAATCCCCACTATAGTACACTCTGTACCCAAAATGCTGAATCTGCAATGAACGAATGCCAATGTGCATTAGCTCACTGCACAGCTGGACAAGTTTGTTTCGATATTGTGTAACTTTAGAAACCTCCTTTTGACCTTAGTAGGATCGCCCAACTGCATCACGCACATATGAAGGTATACCGAACCTACAGGGTACAGCTACATCTATGCAGCTGTTTACATGCTCGTCTAGTATAGTGGTGTATGTTTCTGCATATTCAGTAGAGTTTACTGGATTTGGTGGGGATTCGAAGCATGCTATTGTATCATTAGAAGTAGGTAGCTTGTCATAAAGAAATTTCTAAAGATACCTTGGGCGCAAGGGATCTCCAGTTTCAGTTTTTTTCTGAAAGAGACTGTTTTGTAGTCAGACTGAACAAATGAAGAAGATATGAAGATATGCAAGCGATGGTGCAAGATGTTCCCATATTAATAAGGACAGGATCCAAGATGTTATTCTCCCCTAGCTGGGTACTCTGACTAAATGTTTCAGATTATTTGTATTGACAAAGTCCAGGAGTCGCTGTGCTTGAGCACTAGTGGTGGTGTAGGTTTCCAGTCTATAGCTGGATGGGTTAATTTAGTGTCCTAACTCATCACAGTTAGGCTAGAAGGTGGAGGCTCTATGATCGGGGGGTGGGTACATTATGGAATAGTGACTTCTATACTTATATAAAAGTATTTATGTACTATGTATTATGGTAGAATAATCTTGTAATAGCCAGATATGTAGTACATTAACAAACTCTTGTAAATGATAGACAAATGTAAAACATCTGTTTTATCACAAGTGCTCTTAAAGGTAAAATTTAGTGTAAACATTTATTAGTATATATATATATATATATATATATATATATATATATATATATATATATATATATATACATATACATATAGGTCAGTCTTTAGTAGAATTGTGCATGCATTCTGGATAGCTCTGGGGGAAAATTTGATCAGAAAGAGATCATCTTGAGTATGTATTTGATTTTTAGGTTTTGAATATTGACCTTTATAGGCACTGGTTACTAAAACATGGAGAGTAAGTGAGTATAGTGGATACTGGCTGAATGTGGCATTATTAAGAAAAATGGTAATGACTGCTGATTTATAGGAAAGTTAGGGTTGGTGGGCTCATTAAAAAGTTTGAGGTCGGCAAGGAGTTCAGCAATGCCTTGGCTGGCAGGACTGAGAAAGTTTATATTGAAGTCACCAATAAAAAGTATGTACTTATTTGGTGTGATAGTAGCCAAAATGTTGTGTAATAAAGTCTTTAATGTTGATATAGTGGCAAGGGGAGGAAGGTTTGAAACTGCAATGTATAGGTGGTTGGAGGACTTTAGAGGTAATTTAGTGAGTATACAGTTGGTTTCTGGGTTGGCCTGGGCCAGTAGAAAATGTCAACCGTATCTTATACAGGAACATAACACCTCCACAAGATCTCTTTTGGGGGACCAGTAGGGCAATGGAAGCATTTGCATTTCCTGATACAAACAATAAGGTTACTTATAAAGATATATGAGGGATCAGATGTAAACATCTAAGTAGGAGGGTTCCTCTCTGAAAAGTTGCACCTGAAGAGAGTAAGCAGGCAGGAGACTCCTCTTTCACCTTTGTTATTTGCATTATTTGCATTTTAATGGAAAATGCCACGGAGTACCTATAAGTGCCCAAACACCTCCAAATCCAGCAGGGTTTTTAGATATAGTATTGTTTATATATATTTAAGGCAACAATGCATTTGATAGTATACATTTTACCATGTTTCACTATACAATATATGGTATATATATTGTCATTTGTTGAGTAGCAAAGTATACCATATGTATCTGCCCATTATTTGTAAAATATTGTACAGTAGATCAGCATCGCCTATTTATGTTATTAATGTTTTTAGTCATCAGGCATTTTTTTATACAATTTCGCGCTATTGTTGTTTTTGGGTTGATTGAATATTAGGAAGACAATGTTCCTTTAAGCATTTTGAATGCTGTTTTTTAAATTGGTGTTTTGGTGCCTAAAAAGCTATATAAGGCGTCTGTATTTTAGAAATGGTGTTCTGAAGAAGCCCTTATTATATGGGTGAAAGCACTTAACCGAGTTCATGCTGTAGGAGCATTTTAGCTGTTCATCAGTTGTTCTTGCTTTGCCATTGTCAACGCTTGTAGTTATGTTTATGTAGTAACATTAAAGCTGTTAGTTAAGTTTTCTTGCTTTGGCATTTTTTAATGCTAGCTGGCAATAAAGCATTCGTTTCATACTAAGAGCTGTGGAACTACTTCCTTTGGTGCAGTGGAACTGGTCGCATTACAAGACAATTTATGTGGTCGGAAGAAGCCTGATGGATTTGGAGGTGTTTGGGCACTTATAGGTACTCCGTGGCATTTACATTCAGTTGTACCATTCATTGTGGTTATTCATTATTTGCATTTTGTTTACAACCACTGGCAAAGAAAACAAGGGAGACAGATATACAAGGATATAATTGGTATGGTGTTCAAGACAAATTGGCATTATTTGCAGATTATATTATTTTTAACTGTGAGAACCAGAAAAGGACATCTCAGTGTTGTGGAATATTCTGAAATAGTTCCATTTTTTTGGGGGGGTATATAAAATTAATAAAAGTACAACAAAGGTTATAGTTATAAACTATACCCACACATGAATTGGTCCAGCAATATCCATACTTATGGCGGCATGATAAAATGAAGTATTTATTAGCATGAATTAAACAGGATTCAGTTATGCCAGCTAAGGATAAATTGGAAGAGACTAAATAAATTAATACAAAAACTGAGAAACTGGAAGCTCTTACCTATGGGTATGGATAGCAAGATACAAGCAGTAAAAATGCTTTTAGTCCCTTTAGTTTCATATACAGGTCAGGCATATTTTTATCAACCAGATGAGAATTTGTGGACAGTAGCTAATGAAAATTTGAAGGATTTTATTTGTGAGAGAAAGAGGACAAGTGTCAAGTGGCATAAGCTGATCCTCCCAACAGAACAAGGAGGTTTAGATTACCTTATTTCAAGGAATATTTTAGAGCTACACTGTTAAGGCAAGCAGAAAGCTACAATTCAAAGTGAAAAAGGATGATGATAAAGCAGGAGGGTAACTCAAGAAATAAGGAAAGAATGGGATTTTGGACGCAGATCCTTGGGAATAACAAGTAATACAGAATATTATACTCATAAAGTAGCAGAAAGTATACTAAGAACTAAGTCAACACTGGAATGGAGAAATAAGATTGTGCCAATAGGGATGACTGCAATTATGGGTACAGAAAACAGACAAGAGGTGGTAGGCATTTATTGGAGGAAGCTGGTGAAGGAACCAAGGTATTGGGAACAAATAATCAGATAAGGAAAGGAAATATAAAGGAAAGAGGACGAGAAGACATTTGGATTGCAAATTAGTGATTGCCTTTCCTATCAGGGTTGACATCAGAATACAAAGAGAAAGGGATAGGGGATCCTAAATCAAATATTTGCACTGGTTGAGTTTTTAATTGAATCTAGAACAGAAGCTGTTGTTAAAAAGGGATAATTAGTAGGGCATGTAAAACATTCCATGATAACTAAAGGAATTAATCAGAAGAGGTCAGAAAAGACTGGGAAGAGAGATTTGATATTTAATTCACAGAGAAACAATGGAAGGACATATGAATGGCTCACAAATATTCAACAAAGTCTAGAAGAGTTAGGATTTTTGCCTGGAAGTGTTTACATAGATACTTTTATACCCCAAACAGACTCCATTTTTTTTCTCAGATACACCAGCAAACTAAGTAACATAATTACTTCAATAAAAGATGTCAGAATTCTCCAGGATTAGCTACAAAAGGCCTATACAGTACTAATCATCATGCCTTTACTGTTAGCAAATTATGATTAAAATACAAAAGTTTAAATCATAAAGAAAATATACCATCAATAAGGAAAGAGGGACAACAGTAGTGAATAATTAAAATTTTGACCAATGTGTATCCAGCTACAGAACATAAGCACTTTTTCTAGCCCAGTTATTTCTAAAGGACGTCTGTTCATGCCAGGCAGCTGTATCACTATTTTTGTAGCCCTGCAACCCAAAACAACCTAAAAAAGTACAAAGACTGTCAACTGGAAAAATCATACAGAAATGGAAACTGGAAATATTTTGAAAGACTTCAGAAACTGTTATTATCTTTTGTATATACTATATAGTTTACTTCATTAGCATGGCATGGCTAGCCACCTGGTGGTGTGAACATTGACTTTAGATGATTATCACTGCTAAACTGACACTTCATGTCCATGTAAAAATGTGAAGAAGGGGTTGTGGATGGACTGGTGGATTAATAGATGTAGTTTACTTTACAGTCACTTTTTGATCTTTAAGGAAATGTCTCGTCTTGTCCTGTTATAAATATTTTCAGTAACTTAGGGTAAGCAGGAGAGGTAGTATCAGATAAGGGAACCAGATACCAAAAATTAAAATCAATAGCAGAAACAAAAATGGGACAGTGCATCATATAATATATTCTATCACTATAGAACAGCCTTTCTGTTAAAATCAAAAACACTGAATTCTATTCAAAATAATCCTGACACATAAACGGGCAGCTGTGGTTGCTGTCAGTTAAGCTTACTGAAGCGCAGGAGGTCATCAGGTTGGCAATGAGATTTATGAGCATAATGTGATTTTATTTGAACGTATTTCCTCTTCATGATTAGTCCACTTTGTGGCATTATAACATAAATGTTAGACATTTTGATTTATATTTCATAGCACCCGATTGCTTTCTCACTCTTTTTCATTTGTTCTCACAAACATTGGAGAAGAGAATAGCATGATTTACAGAGAACAGGGAAAGCAATGTTATCATCATTCTAGCGCTGTGGGATGTATTTGGGGCTGCTGCTGCTGTGCACATATAATGGCATGTTAAGTCAGCACTAACAGGTGACAGGAGTCATAAACAAAGAAATCCTCATAAGTTCAAGTGCTACTTGAACAACGAAGCATGCTTAAAGAATACTGAACTCAATTCACCTTAAACAGTTCATTGCTGAGTAACATAACAGAAAAAAACATGCTGTCATGAGTGAGCAACTATATAGTAATATCACTGAAGCAAAAATGTTTCAAAGTTACACAATTCATTATAAATAAAATAAAATACAAATAGCAGCAAAAGATGTATGCAAATACCAAACTAAAATAAAATACTCAAGTATTTAACCACCTATACACCTCCTGTCCTCAATCATCCCTTATACAGTATGCAGATGACTCCACAGTTATCACTTCTGATACCCTCTCTGACTTACATACCTTTACACAAAAATCATTTAACCTTATTGAAAAATGGCTCTCCAATAATCAACTCATACTGAACCCAAAAACACTAAACTTCTACTTTTCTTCCACAAATCACAATTTCACCACAAATCCGCATTTACCATTATATCCCTCAACAACACAATCATTAGGTCAAAACTCATGCTAAACTTCTTGGTGCCATCATAGATGACCAACTGAAATTCAACCTGCATGTGTTCCACTGTATCAAGAAAACCCACCAAAAATTAGGCTTACTGTATAGAAATAAAAAGTTCCTATCAAATGAATTTCGACTGACAACTGGCCCATGCTTAGCTCCTCCCTAATCTCTTCCATAGTTCTCAAATCTTAGCTTACAATCCAGTCTCCTTGCTAAACTTGAAACCACTTACATTTGCTTCAAACCAGCCAGCTATATCTCATCACTGTCTTGTTCTCAAGACTTGAAACTGGTTAGAATTCTCTTATCATCTACTTTCTGAACTTACTATCATTCATTCTATCCTGTACAAACCCTCCATTTGCCCTGCTATCTCCTGTCTAGTTTCCATCTATACCCCACTTAGAACTCCTGGGAGCTCAAATAATTTTACCTAGAAATCTACAAACCCAAAAGATTTTCTGGACAAAAACTTTATAGCCACTTACCAGCCCTGTCATGGAACAAGCTTCCTTTGTCCTTAAGAAAAATAAACCAGACACATGAATTGAAGAAAGCCCTAAAAGACTACTTAAACACTACCTGGACATGTCACTGTATAAATCCCCAATGAACTCTCTACCGTCTCTTACTATCCCTTCTTTTTTTCCTTTTCCTTTTCATACATTCCCTGAACTCCTAACTTACGACCTCTGATTTAGCTCATCTCTCTTCGCACCTCCTTTTCCCTTCCCATCTTGACTACTCAGTGATGACCTAATCCTTCTAGGATGCTATTTCCCTACCTTAGTTCTGCATATATATATATTTGTACTTCTTACTATATATTCCGTAGTAACAGCTGTCTTCTTTATTTTTAATTCCATTTGTCAGCAGGATTTTTTCCTTTCACATTACTGTACCTCTTTTCATCTTACTGTTTATATAATTATCTTCATTTAAATGTGACATAAGGCTGCATTTTTTACTGCTCTTTGTACCTCTGTCCAAATGAAAATTCTCAGTAGAATAGACAGGTGCCATAATGTATTACATCTGTAATGTCTGGATATGATACTATTGTATTTACTAACTTGTAATTTTTTTTTTTTGTGGAGCTTTTCTCCCGGGCCTCGGCTAAAAAAAGGGCTTTGGCTTAGTCGGACTATCCCAGTCAACAAATTTCAAATAAATAAACAAATAAATATATTTTTAATGAGCACTGATAACAAGAGTTTTCTCAGAAAATCCCAAAACAGGCAGGTGTTGTGATATATATGTATCATGTTACTTGAAGAAAAATGTTAAGTTTTTGAAGAGCTGTAAATCATCCATTTTTTAAACTGGCTTATCAAAACTATGTAGACATGTTTCCTTTGAATTTGTTCTTACATTACTCAATATACTGTTTTTGTGCATCTGGCTTTGTTAAAATGTGGCTAACAGTTCAGTAAAGCACTATGTATCCAGCATATGCTGCTGCAAAGGTAGGCAGGTAGACAGAAATACAGACAAAGAGAGACAACGAGATGGAGATAAGGAGAAATTTGGCCTCATTTGTGACATCGTACTCACTCTGAGCAGAATGACAAGTACTGTTTGAAAACTGAATGAAATGATTACTGTAGTTTACCTGCTTTCCTGGCCCGGTGCAGAACTGACTCCACCTCATTACCAAAAGTGGTTTTACACTTGCTCACAACTGCAGCAGCACTCACCCCAAGCATCTTAGCATTTGTTTTCACACCGCAGAGGTATGCTGTCCCTGTACCAGCGCTATCAGGCACCTGCTTGTCCACATTGTATGTCTGTAACAAAAAAATGTGGTAGCGAGTTGAATGGCAGTGTAAAAGAAATATATTGCAGTAAACATGCAGGATGCACTCACATTTATTCTATTCTCCTGTCTCACTTTCTTCACACAGATATTTGTCTCTTGATATTTGAAACCCAGAATTACCCATGGCATTGACTTCAGTCAGACAATCAATGAATCATAATGTTTCTTACAACACTGTTGCTGGAATTTTTACAAGCACACAGACTTTAGAAGAAGTATTTGTAACAACCCCTCTGCTATTCTCAGCAGTCATCCACTTTCAAGAACTTATTTAAAGTGCTTGGACAATTTCTGTATGTCTTTGTGACTATGTGACTTGCTTTTATTAAACAGTCTGAAACCTGAATCATACTTCTAGTTCCAAATGAAAGGGCTGTGCGGTGTCTGAGGACATGGCAGCAATTTATCTTTCCTCCACACTGTGGCACTTAGTTACCACCAGTCCTCTGTGACCATCCTTCCCTTCATCTGAAATCACAATCACAGGCAGACACACAGGCACTCACACACACACACACACACACACACACACACACACACACACACACACACACACACACACACACACACACACACACACACACACACACACACACACACACACACACACACACACACAAATGCACTCAGACACATGCATGCATGCACACACACACACACACACACACACACACACACACACACACAAATGCACTCAGACACATGCATGCATGCACACACACACACACACACACACACACACTTACACACACACACACACAAATGCACTCAGACACATGCATGCATGCACACACACACACACACACACACACACACACACACACACACACACACACACACACACACACATATGGCATTCAGCTACGTATATTGATCCAGGCAATTGTCCTGATCTCCACCTTAGCTGAGACTTCCTCTTTCAGAGGAATAAAGCATTGACACTACTTCTGTAAGAACTGCTGAGTAGAACATGCTGGTTTTAATTCATGAAATGTTCTAAGATCTTGGAACAGTAAAGGATGTGTGAAGTTCCAAGTATCAACACATTACAATGAGACTGCCATTCATTTAAAATATTTATTTCTATATTTTTTTTTTATTTTTTTTAGTTTTTCCAAGTCTTTTGGGTTTTTAATACCATGACAGGAATGGACCCCATTCCTATGTCAAAGTACTATTGACGTTCATGAAATTAGTATTGTTTCACTATTTGATGTTAGCCAAAAGTGCTCTTTGCAGTACTCACAATGTGCCCAGTAATGACGCCTTCTGCAATTCGTACAGTGTTACTTGAATTGGAGCAGAGATGTCATCTTAGATTTATTCTCCTAATGTTTCAAAACTTTCACCACATTTGGATCCTGTGAGGTCAATAGATATGTGTGGAGTCCCATGATTGCAGATCTCTACATGCAATTAATTTCAAGGAGGCCCATCCCTCCTTCAGAACGGGGAATATATAATATTGGTATACACTGATTTTTATAAATCATTTGGTGAGCATGAAACATCCTTCTTGTTTTAATATCTAATCTATCCAACACTTTTTGGGGCCAGTCAATTACTCCAAAACTATAGGACAGAAAGAGCAAATTGATGTATAGCTTGGATCTTGTTCCTAAGTGTCAATACTGGTTTCAGGATTAATTTAAGTCTTCTAAAGTACTCCTTACTAAGCTTTATTTACATTTGTTCATGTTTTATTGCTGATGTTTTTCTGGTGTTGCAATTTTCCTTTTTTAAAGGTCGCTTTTGCACATTTATCAAGACCAAATGACATTCCAATATAATCTGAAAAAGATTTGACAACCTGCAGCTGTGATTTCACTTCCTCATCTCATGAGCTATACAATTTTAAATCATCGACAAAGAGATGAGACATCATTAAACTTTGTTGTTTTCTAGAAGCCAAATTATAGCCATGGCCTAAGCTGTTAAGTAAACAGCTTAATGGGTTAATGGCAAGGCAGAATAGCAAGGGTGATAGAGAGTCACCCTGGAATATTCCCCTTTGACTTTTTATCTCTGGGATAATAATCTGTCCTTTATCATGCAAATTGCATGCAAAGTGTCTGCCACTGTTTCATAGTTACTGTAATGTAGTCAATCAGTGTAGGGTGTATCTTATACATTTTTAAGCATTCTTTTATCCATGAATGTGGGATACTATGAAATGCTTTTTTGTAGTCAATCCATGCCATACTTAGATTCTTCCCCTTCTTACAATTCTCCACTATAACTGTTTAACAACAAATGGTCCTGTGTTCCATATGCCTTTCTTTTATTGCCTTTTTATTCTACTGCCATAATTGAGCTTTCTTCTAAATGACTATAAACTCTGTCGGCGTCAATTCCCGTGTATATTTTGCACATTGCTGGAAGACAAGTTATTGGTCTATAATTTTTAGGGTAGCTTGCAGGTTCATTCTTAAGTAAGAGCATTGTTTTTCCTGTTGTTAACCAGTGTGTTCGGAGTGTGCATATAAATAGTTCTTACTCATGGCTAAATCCTTATGCTAAGAAGTTAATACTTTAAGCCAAAACTTAGGTACTGCATCTGGGCCTGGGGTTTTCCAGTTAGAGGCTTTTCTCAACTTTATTTCAGTCTCTCTGGCTGTTACTTCATCCCATTTCATATCCTGTACATTTAAACTTCTTATTCTTTCCTTTACTTCTTCTATCCATTTAGCATCTTTGTTATGTTCCACAGGATCTTCATAGATACTTCTCCAAAATGTATCTACTTCCTCTTTTTTTTGGCGGTCTATCAATTCCTTTTACCTTATTTCCCAATTCTCTATAAAACTTTTTTGGGTCATCAGTAAATTTTTTATTTTGTGCTTTTCCCTTATATTTATCTTTGTATCTTCTAAGTCTTTCTGCCTGTTTTGAAATTTTTAGTTTGTTATATCCAATAGTGCATAATAGATCCTGGCCTCTTCTAATACTGCATATTGCTTTTATCACATCTATCTTTCTTAATATTTTTGTTGATCTGTTGCCTCTCCTATAATCATCTAACAATGATACTTCTTGTCTTAACTGCTTTATAGTTTTCTCTATTGGATATTTCCATGATGGTATTCGCTTTTGCCCCCTCTTTGCCCTCACTACCCTATATTCCTGTGGTAGAACTTTATCAGTTATTAATTTAGCAGCACAGTAATATATTCTGTTTACTTCTGCTATATCGCATGGATCTCTATGGACAGTCCTAATTACTGTGTTCATTTGTTTTATCAAGCTTCTGACTTTTGGGGTTTTATTAACCTTCTGTAGTCTATTTCTTTCATTGATCTTGATATATCTGTCTTTGCCTATTAAATCAAGCAACTCTTCTCTTAACTCCTTTTCTTCAATACTGAGGGCACATCCCTTGTTTTCCATTTCCCCTGGGAATTCTATAGAAAGTTCTACAGCATCTTCCTGTGACACATTCTCTTCAATTTCATGCTGTGTCATCTGTTGTTCTGTCATATGGGAACTCACTGGCCTATCACTCCTCAACATTGACTGCGTCTGAGTTTCCATAGTTTCCTGTTCCTTTCCTCGCTGTCTAGCTTCAAATGAATGTTTATACTGGCTTCCTGTGGAAGGCTCCAAAATATCTTGATATGGCACCTGACCAGTTACTTCCTCTTCCACTGGTTTCCCCTTAATTTGGATATCCGTTGCTCTATCCTGTTGTGGTGCTTTCTTTATTTGATTTTCTACACTGAATCCTTCTCTTTGCAGTTGTTCCATTACCTCAATTTCTATTTCTTTGACTTCTCCATTACTCATCTCTTTTTCTACTTTTCCTCTTTCTTTTCTTATTTTTTGTACTGTAAAGTTTTCCATATCTGGATTCCATTGCCTATATTTTCTTCAAATATTTTTGGTGCTGCTATTTTTGTATTAGGTAGTTTTGCTTTCTCCTTTACATAAATATTACACCATATTAATTATCTTTCCGTATTTCTTCTTCACGTCTCCTGGTCTTGCTTTTCCTTATTCTGAGGACTCAGTCCATCCTGCTGTAATGTAATCTGTTTAGACCTTCTACATTAAATCCTTTACTTCGCAGGCATGCCATAACTTCAACTTTTATTTCTTTAACTCCTACTTTACTAATCATCTTTTCTACATTGAATCTTTGTGCTTTTAGTCTTTTTGTTGTGAAATTTTCCGTATTTGAATGTCTTTGCCTGTATTTTTCTTCTAATATCTTTGAGACTGCCTTCTCCATATTAATTAACTTGGCTTTCTCCTTTGCATAAATATTGCACCATATCAAATCTCTCTTTCTTTCCCATGTACATATTTCTTTTTTACATTTTTCAAATATCTCTAGATTTTGTTGTTTATATTTTCTCACTTCCTCAGAGGCTTCTTTTTCCAAAGAGATCAAAGTTACTTGATCTATATACTGTTTTTCAAAAATCTGTTGTATTAATGAAAGCAAATTTTTATTTGAAGCTTCTAACAATTTTTCCTGTGGAAGTATTTTTCTTTCCTCTAATTTCTCTCTTAATTGTTAATTGTTTTGTATATCTTGTGTCTGGAAATTCTGTTTTTTTTTGCGTAATAGTAACAATGCATAACTTCTTTCTTATCCTCAATAGTCCACTCTGTCGTCATTATGGCTCTTCTTTGGCCAATCAATTGTTGTCGTTTTTGTGGACTGCTACTTCCTTCTACAACAGAGGGGCCATCCTCCCCCTGAGCCTGGCCTGGCCCCATTGTAGGACTGTTTCTGTATTTTGAGGATTCTACACTGTCATTTTTTCCAATCCTGGCACCAGTGTGCCTACCACGATTGGGCACTTTTTTATCCTGAGTCTTATGCACCCAGCTATATGTATATGTGTATGTGTGTGGTCAGGTAGTAGTGTCAGCATCTGCCTACCTCATTCCCTCCATTCTCTCCCTCCCAGAAATGCAAACACTCATGCATTCACACATGCACACTTTAATGGAATGAGAACAGTTCCTTGGCTTTCTCAAGGAGGTTAGCCTGTGCAATGTGCCTTCTTGTCAGTATTCCCTCCATGCGAGACTGAGCCTTTCATTTCAGACAGCAGCCCTTGGGAGCTTGAGCTGCTTCCTCCAAATCTGTCTCTCCAGTGAACAGAGTTAAATCTTAGCTCTAGGTTACTAACATTACAAATATAAAATCTAACCTCTGTACTATCAACTGGCCACTAATTTCCACTTAGTGAGATCTGACCTCATTTACAGTGTGAAGTATTACTTTAATATTAGTTTATAATGTTAACTTCATTTAGTATTACAGTTAACTTGTTTGATGACAAAATGAGACAGGGTGCATATTTAGTTTGCCCTTGAAATGCACTTAACATTCTACCTGCCCTGTATACCAACCTTTTCCCATACACCTTCTCCATCTGCTCTATGTTTTATGAATGCCTCCATGGGTTACCTCTCCAACACCCTATTTTTGTTTCCATTCCATGGATCCACAGCCTTCTCTGATAACAAGTAATTTTACTCATCCAGGGAGTAGTCAAGGACTACAGTTCCCTGACTGTGCTCCTGTTCTCTTCCTCCTCTCTTCCTTCCTGCCAGTACGACCATTTATATTTGCCTGACCTGATCCTGGGCAGTAGTATCATGGGTACCCCTCTCGTTGGTTCCTCTGATCCTGGGCAGCAGTATCATGGGCACCCCTCTCATTGGCTCCTCTGATCCTGGGCAGCAGTATCATGGGCACCCCTCTCATTGGTTCTCTAGTGAACTCTTGCTTTTCTTAGACACTGGTCATATGCTGTTCCCTCCATCCCACACACCCTTCTGGTAGCTTTTCTCTGGTTTCATCTGGCAGTGTGATGCCACCCTATCTCTTTTCATATTGCCTCAAGATCTGCATACTGTACTCAGGTAGTGGTTTGATAAGTGCCTCATACGGTGGAAGTACTACACACCAACATTTTGCTTGCAGCTGACAAATACCCTCTTATTCAGTGCCACATGGGTCATTCTAGACATGAGGAACAACCTTAGATCCCTTTTCTGCTTTTTTGCCAGCAGTTTGATTTCCCCAGCTGATACTTCATACTGGATTCATTGTAGACCAAGTGCAGTGAACCTCAACTGCAAGCTTTCTAATTACTTTATTAGGTTTTCCAAATTCTTCTAGACTCTTTTACCACCATCCACTGATACAGCTATCTTTGTGTCACTAACATACAGGCTGAGCTTTTTTTTTAATCCTTCAGATATTTCTAAGAAAAATGTACTGAAGAATATTGTACCCAGGACTTACCCTTACAGCTTTTCTAATTCCTGACATTCCCCTTTTTTTTATATATGTGCCCAATGGACAAAGCATCCCTTATAGATCATCACTAGCCCATCTTCAAAGGTATAATAATTCTCTCTCTTTTTCCAGTGAGGGTTATCAACAATGCCCCTGTGTTTGCGGTCCACCCCAGTTATCAGCCTCTGTCTAATGATATTCTTTGCCTTGGTCCTGGTATGCAGTAACATATCAGTAATCCTCCAATGCCCTTGTTCTATTGTCCTATTACAGTCACCCATTGCTGTGATGTCCTGTACCATTCCCTGCCACACCTGTTGACAGAAGGCCCTGTTAGCTTTGCTCTTCTGAAGAATATACATGTTGTGTGTGTGTAGAGCATGTATTAGCAACTCTTTCTCCTGTGTGGTGAACTTTTTCAGTCTTTATCATTCCTTCGGTCCAATGCCAGAGTATGCACACCTGTGGATGGCACGACTATTCATGCCATCTGACAACTACCTCCATACTTCTCTCAGCATCCTTATAGAGGCCCTAGCCCTGAACATTGATAAAGAGTAATTGTTCTAACATTCTGCCATAGTGTGACAGCAGTAGGCATAATAGCATGACATGTTGCAGATAGCAGAGTCTGTTCTGGTGTACTAAATGCCCAATATGCTATGTAGCATGTCATGCTGTCTGTGCACATATGGCACAGTGCTGTGTCATTTACACAGAAAGACAGTGACTGAGCTTAACCATGTTTACTGTGCCCTGTCAGGATGACCCCCCCCCCCCCAAGGACTACAAACTGTCTTGCCTGTCCCCTGTCAAGAGGAGTCCCTCAAACTAGACTGCAATCTATAGGACCTGTGGGGATTGAGCCCCTTCACCCAAAAAGGGCTAATGGTAACAGGAAGTGCACTGCACTGCTGCCTAGTGATGTGCATCACGTGGTTCTACTACATTCTCTGAATACCATTATTTAACCTTGAGTTGACCTAGTCTGTAGACAGTGTCTCAACAGGCACAGATTCTGGCAAGTTCCAACTTAGTGATACAAGAAGTGCAAACTCTTTCTAGACCTACTCCACGGAGACCATTGAGAGTGCCTACTTGGGGCTATGAGGGCCTCTTTTCTCAGTTACATGCCTGGAAGTAAATTTCAAGGGCAGTAAGTGATGCCAGTGGCATTACCATCTCTGGAAAGCAGTGCAGGCAAAAAATACAGTGAACTAAGAATGTGCCTCCTAGACATTCTTCATCAGTGGAAGAAGAGGTTATGTAGGAAGACCCACCGCTTTAATCTAAGCATTCTGTTAT